>NW_007578904.1:54053-68304 GCF_000690725.1 Stegastes partitus | reverse complement strand
GTTGTGTAGAAATTAATCACATTACAGGAAACAAAAAAAAAAAAAAACACGACTGTTTTTTTTTCCAGTCGCTGGTTACGTCATTGACTGTAACAGCAGTTATTTATTGCTCTACTTTTCCACGAGTTTGTTCAGATGTCATCGGCTGCATTTTGTTTATCTATCTCAAATGAACTGTTAGCATAAGAGGCAGCGCATATAATAATAATTTTTTTTTTTTGCTTGCTGACTTTGGGGATATTTACAAGCCCGTATGGCGAGCTGCACCAAGATGTGTGGACTTGAGTTGAACTGTAGCTTTGAGTGGCGGCGTCCATCATTCTTATGTTTAATTAATACTTTTTTTTTTTCTTCCCGATTTGACACTTAAGGGCCGGTTTGCTCACACAGAAGTACTTCTGGCACTTTCTCTCTGTTCCAAAATGTTGTTGTTGTTGTTACTCGGAGTATTTACCAGGGAGGGATGGGTTCACCTGAAATAGCCTCAAGTTCCATTATGGGAAGTGTAGCATGTAGCATTTTTAGCGACTGACCCATATTTTTGCTAAAACGCTGCATCAATTTTGATGTTTTTTGTTTGTTTGTTTTTTTGTAGCTGTTTCTTGCACATCCACCAAATCGCTGTTGTTGTTGCTGGTTTTTATTGTTTGTGTCGTGGAGTAGCTAACAGATATACTAAGAAGCGTTGCCATTAGCTGTTTGCTAACTTGCTACATGGCTACTGAAGTGTAATCATTAAACTAAATCAGTTACTTTTCTCTACGGCTTCATCCATAAAGTCCAGTTTCATTCAAATCTCTTATGATAGTCACTAAAAGATTACTAAAGAACATTCAGGGTTGTGAAATTGTTTTCATTTTTAGACATGATTATGATATTTATTATTGTTTTGTTGCTATAAATAACCTATAAGCAGAGTTTTCTACTGAATTTAGTGATTTTTCTTTTAATGTGTGGGTACGTAAACTGTAAAAACAACAACAAGTAAGAACGTGGAGTATTCCATTAAAAATAAAAATCACTAATATTGCTATTATTCTATCCTGGCAGTGTTTTAAAGAAGAATTAGATTCTCTTCTCTTCATTAAACTACTTGTAATAAAGCGCCATATCCGCTGAGATACAGATGTGTGTCCATCCACAGGTGCCCCGACTTGATTGAGTCGTTTCCTTTTCGGGCTGTCATAAAGGATGATAGACCTTTACGGGATTACTGCCCACCTTCCTTGTCTTCGAGCTCCGTCCTTCGGTTATCACAAATCTGTCTGGGCGTGATCTCGGCTGTGCAAAGAGAAGGGCATGTTTGACTTGCACGTCTTGTTCCGTCTTTGAATATTCATTTAGGCCCGTCCTTTGAAGCTGCTCCTGGGTCTCCTTCCGTGAGTAAAGCAGCTTTATTCCTTGTGACTCCTGCAAAGTGTTCTTTAACCCAGGAGGGAACCACAAAGACCTCCTCTGGGACTTGTGCAGACCTCTATGCTTTGGATGTAACAATTACCTTTTTTTTTGTGACAGAATAAAAGTAGATTGATGTCTTACAAACATCATGATTATTGTTTATTTCCAGCTTTAAACAACCTTCAATTTTCAGACTGTGGTCTTAAAACAACTTGTGCTCGTGTGCAAAAGGCTTTGCTACTACGATGGCAGTGATTGTTATGCTGCGGGGCAGCTGGATTTCTTCAATTTGTTTTGGAGACGTCCTGTTTTTATACCAAGGGAGCATTGTGTAACCCATAAAATCAATGTCCTGGATGATTTCGTGAAGACCATTCGGCCAGCTGTGTGAGGCATCTCATTATGTTTTCTCGCTCTCTGCGGTATTCTGCAGCTCATGTTGTGCCATGTAGTCATGTGGGTTTTAAACACAGAACGAGAGCAGGTGCAGATAGATCCAAAAGCACTGGAGAGGAAACAAACACAAACAACATGCCTTATCCTGCCTTGAAGTGTCCCTCATCCCTATGGATCTCTGCTGTGCCATCATTCTGTGTTCGGCTCCGCGCTTAAACAGCAGCCAAAGCCTGAGCCCCGGCACCGAATGCTGCTGATCGGTACAGTTCCTGCCCCCTCTCAGCCAGCGGGAGGACGGGGGATCCTGGTGTGATAAATGGCCACGCAGCTAGGGAGATGAACGGAAAGGGTTCCTCCAAGACTGTTTTGTATAATTGCTAGCCTCCTAACAAGTGGTAGGGTTTGATTAAGCTCAGCGGGAAAGTAGCGTCCCTGTCAGTTAGACCCAATGCAGAAGCAGCGGATTATGTCATAACATTCAGATTTGATGAGTAGATGAAGTGAGGAGTAAATATATAAGAAAGAAATCTGACCCGTAGAGAACTATTACTCATATCTGTTTTATTCAACGCGGATGAATTTTATAAAAATAATATGCAGCAAGCACTGAGTATTTCCCAGATATGAAGCACGCGTCATGTTCATTTCATGAAATCGTTGGGCGACCATGTCGTATAACGAGGTTAGATTTCATTCTGGATGCCACGGCGGCGCTCGTTTTCTCATCATTTTTGAATTGCATGTCTGATTTCCCTATAAAAGTCACATTAGAGATAATTCCAGTGGCTGAAATGTGGCGCTGATTCTGATGAAAGCGACCGCGATGTGCATTTTGTCTTTTGTTTTGTAGAGACCCTTGTTGTTCCCATTTATCTGCCAAGCATTTGTCTCAATTTAAACACGGCCGCACACTGAATTGGATTATTGACCAGGTTAATGGAGTCCCATAATTACTTAATTTAATCCACTGTAACAGTGAGTCATTAGTTATTATTACATCGTAATTACATGATTATCATAATTTTATTAAATCCTTAATACTTGTCGAGGCCGTTGCTTTTTGTAATTACTTTTCTTTCTTTAAAGCATCTCATGATGTCAAATCCGAAGCCTAATGAACCAGATAACTGCGTAAACTGAAGTCTTCTGTCTTGATCTGGCTTCTTACCAAGCGCGTTAATTACCATTAAAATGAGCTGAGTTCGCTTCACTTTCACACCTTTTCAGAAGCCATTCATAAAGAAAAAGAAGAAGAAAAAGAAGAGTCCCGATGGCTTAACATGTCTGGCTTGTGATGCTGTTTAAACTGTAGGGGTTTCAGTGTGTAAATACATTGATCTATGACCTCAAAATGTGTGTTTTGCTCATTTTTTTTAAAAAGCTGCTGCACGATCATGTGATATTACAAAAAATACTGCTATTCAGCCTCTAACAAAGTTTATTATTACAGCAGTCTGACAGGTACTTACCGATATAAGGGACAGTAATGATGGCTCTCTGATGAATGGTGCGGTGAAAACTGTTTTGCATTGTAAACATAAAAAAAACTGTCAAATACACAATTAAATCAAATAGGAATAATGACTTTGGCTTTAAATTAGTTCCACTTCTTTTTTTTTAATCCAATGCTATTGATCTCAGGAGCATCAGGTTGCCAAGTAAACTTATGATGTGCAGTTTAAAGAGACTAATCATAGAATTCTAAGGTACAAATCAGAATTTCTATGAGTCATTTCGTCCTTATGTATGCGTAACTGTTTCTCTGACTAAAGTAAAGTGATGCTTCACTTGGAGGCTTTATTACTCTTCAATGAGGTTGCCATTGGTTTCTGTACAGGACTAAGACAGGACAGTGGTTGATTCTCAAATGAATAAAAAAAAATAACGCATTTCAAGATTATGAAAATACATGAATGTGAAGCTAAATATGTCCCATTTGTTGCAATAAAGATTTTTAACTTGTCAAGCTGTGACTGTTCTTTACACCAAATAAGCATAGCAAGACAGCAAAAATATTCATAAATAATTAAAAGAGGAAGCACATATTTCTCCTACATCCCCTCCTAGAGCGGACCAACCTGCCTCTAAAACCTTTTTTTCTCCTCACAGTAGACATCTGCACTTGTTGCATGTCAGATCACATTTATTAATTAATAATGCAGCCCATGTAGGTGTTCCAGGTGCAGGACCCTGTGTCATGACTGCCAGCTCACATGGACGCCTAAGTGGAGCGGAGTCATCGTTACTGTTATTACATTTACAGTCTGTAGTATTGCAGCAGAACTGATCATTTCAGACGTGTTTCTGGAGGGACCTTTGTTGTTAACGCACAGTGCCGTATACATTTGATTGGCTGTGTCCGAAATCCCTATGCCCTACATAGTGCACAATATAGGATGGACGCCATTTTGTAGGGGTGTCCGAATGTTAAGTTACAAATGATGCACCCTATATAGTGCACTCAAGATATCCCACAATGCACCTTGAAAAGTAGTGTACAGCCCATGGTCCCTAACCGAGAGATATGAACAATCATGCATTGTGTGGAAGGAGAATGGCAGACAGACGGGAGCGCAAAAATATTTTAATGGAAGCAGAGTCATATTTTTTTAGGGTTTTTAAAAAATATATTTTCATTTATTACTTTTGGAAAATACGCAGGTAGATGGATTTATCACAGAAATGCCAGTCGGCTCACTACAATAGCCGGCGTCAATCTGATACGTCTTAAGTGAGCGACAGCAGTGACGTATTTAACAGCGCCGAGACTTGCGTAGTGTCCTAAATGTTACTTTGCTGAACAGCTCCCTATGTAGTGATCACTACATAGGGAGTAGGGAGAAGGGCATAGGGAGTGATTTCAGACACAGCCATTGTTCTTTCTTAGGAAATCAGTCACTACCCGCTTATATAGTGTGTTTGCCATTTTGTAGTCCTGTCTGAATATTAAGTTGCAATATTACACCCTATATGGTGCATTTAAAGTATCCCACAATGAAAAGTAGTGTACAGCTGATGGTCACTAACCAAGAAACAAGAGAGCCAGTTGAGGACTTGTGGCATTTCCACAGATTTATTTTATATTTTCTATGTAAAGCATCTTTTCTATGTGTGTCGCTTGTCAGAAATTACAATAGACGTGAGAGTTATGGCTTGAAAATATTAAAATTGAGAATAATCATTTGTGTTAATATATTTAATGGCAGCAGAGTCTTGTAAAGTTATTTTTACTCATTCATTTTGGAAAATCCACTTAGTATAATATGAATTTATTACAGAAATGCCGGTTGGTTCGCTACCACCACCGGCATCGATCTGATAGAATTGAATTGAGCGACAGCAGTAATTAATGGAGACTCAAGTCCGAAAGTGGTACTTTTGCAAAGGAGCTCCCTACAAAGTTCACTATATAGTAGCCTTAGTGTCTTATGTGGCCTTTATTAAGGCCTTAGTTTAGCTATAAAAGATGTGTTTATGTTATTTGCATTAGCATTGTGCTACTACTGGTAGCAACAAGTAGCCTACTGTCTCAGTGTTTAAAATGTGGAAGCTTCTAGAAGACATGAAGCACGAAGAAAACATGGAGGCCAAACCACAACATAATGCTACCTGTTAGCTGCTAGCCCAAGTTGGTCTGAACAATCAATCGAAATGTGACCAAGAGAAATATCCCTGCTATGTTTTAATAAAGGCAAAATGTGTCACAACATAGCATTTTTAATGAACCATAATGGTGCTTATAAATCATTTTCTCCGGACATTAAGGGAACATGTTTATTTGATCCAGACCGCAGCATTTGTGTCAGTGGAATTAGCATATTAGCAGTTAGTGCTATTAGCATCCACTGGAGGAGGGTGACTTTTTCAGTTGGCCTCTGTATTTTTTTTATTTTTTTTGTGTTTCATGTTGTTGTTGTGGCCAGAACTAGCTTAGCATCCATCAGCAGCAGAGCTTCTCCATGCTGTGTTATAACCCTCATCCTTAAGGAGTCGGGAATTATTGTCAAAAACTGTTATTGTGAAGCTAACTCAACAATCCCCAGGCTAATTTAACCACCTTGAAGAAGAAAAACACGTCCATCCGTTCACTAAGTGATTAAAAAAGATTTCAGTTTACCAGCCTGGCTGCCGGCAGGCTTGATTTGACAACAGAGGAACCTGGCAAATGGGATTAAAAGTTGTTTTTCATCATTCAGTAGATAGTTGTTTTTTTGATTTTTTCTTTTCAACCAGTTTAAAGTGTCTTTGAGGATTCAAGAGATACCTTAAGAACAACAGGAAGTCTTTTCAAAGAACCACATTGTGAATTTAGCTACTTAATTAGCTGTGTGACCTAAAACTATGCTAATTCTTGAGGACCACAAACTGGGGGTTTTAGCTTGCTAGCATGTAGCATGACTAAGCTGATAACAATGTCGATACAAATGTGCTCAATTTATGTATATTTCATGTTATCTGAGGAAAAACAGTCAAGCTTATAGAGGTTTGTGTGTCTTACTATGGAGTCTTAAGTGCTTTTTGTACAAATAATTATAATTCTCTGTTGTTGGTGGTCTCATGAAGTGTAATTAGTTATGAAAACACACACCCCAGTGTCTCTTTAATCCCTACTTACACATGCAGACCTCATCCACATGAAAAATGGCCATTTGAAGTGAGTCCAGATAATTACGTTTGTTTGTAACCTCCCACAGATCCTGTCATCAATTTTCACCTTAGCGTGATAGAACTTAGTCACCGTTTTCGCCACCCAGAGGTGGTCTAAATCTTATTACGCAGCACCATCGCAACCAAAATATCTTCTCTCCCTTCATCTGCTTTCATTACCCTCATGCATTTAAATTAAGAGCTCTCTTTTTTTTCATCCACAGATCTGATATTCTCCTGGATCTTCAACGAGTACCCGACGTTTGTGAAGCAGGACACTCGCCGCTTCATCTCGCAGGAGACGGGCAATCTGTACGTGGCCAAAGTGGAGCCCTCGGATGTTGGCAACTACACCTGTGTGGTGACCAACACCGTGACCAAGACCCGCGTCCAGGGTCCGCCCACCCCTCTGGTGCTCCGCAGCGACGGTCAGTTTATTGTGCAAACCGAAGCGCATGCAAAACATTAATAATCACAAAGATTTCTGGCTTCAGCTTTATGGAGGAGTGAAGTCATCTTTATTGCAAAGCCGACAAATGATAACGAATCATGCTGGTGGAAGAAATAAGGTGCAAAATTGTTGCTATTTACAATAAAAAAGGGGGTGTTAAAAAGTCTAAGCACAGTGTGACGTTAGAAGTCTCATAAACAATGCGAGGCTGTATCTGTGGGTATATATTTTGATATGTACGTGATATTTTTTAGGTGGTGCTCTAAAAACAGCATTACCAACTTGAACCCACGTGATAATGAAACACCTCACGCTTCACAAAAACACTTTTTTATTAAATATGTTCTGTTCCTATTTTTATTACATCTTTCATTACATATTTAGATAGTCTGTTTTCACTCGTACAACTCTGTATTATTTCAATATAAATGCAGCCGAAATCTTTTGGTAGATTTAATACAGCGCGGCGGAGAATTTGCACAGATCCCAGCACGATAACGACAGGAGCAGTCCAAACTGGCTCAGTGTGGGTGCCTTAATATAGGACAAGCATCTTTTTTTTTTAAAAGAATACAAATGAAATTCAAAGGTTAATTATCTCTTTCTTCGCTAATTTCAGCATGTCCTTTAACATGTGGATCTGATGCTTTAGGCTGGCCTTATCAAGGCACTCCAGAAGAAAGGTCATTGTCAGCAAGTAATCTAATTGTACGCTTCCATCCCAGAAGCCTGCTCTTTACCATGTTTAAAGTAATGCAGGGAAATATGAAACTAAATATAATTTTCACTAGAAATCTCTCTTATGGCATTTATGTCATTTATTATAGCTGGTCTGATGCAATTAAATACCCCTCTGAGAATAAGTATTATCTCTTGTGTAGCTGCTTTTATGGGCCTTGATATTGGATCTGTAATGTATCTGATGTCAGAGTTATATTATTATTGTTATTATTACTAACAACAAGCATGAGTTATTATAACTCACAACAATGCTTCCAATGTTTTCATCAGTATTTGATGCTGCTTCCTACATTTTAAAGCATCCCTCATGTACATCATTCACAGGAAGGTTTGAAGTTGTTGATAAAAGTAAGTTTAAACTAATGAGGACACATCATTTTTAACTGATTATAGCTGCAGTGCTTTAGTGTTCAGATCCATAACTTACATAAGCATAGACACGATACACAACATACAATCCTTTTTTCCCTACAGACCAAAATATGCACAATGCAGTTGCACTTCCTGGTTACATACTGACCAACGCATGTACTGATAAATCTTTGACAATATCAGCCGACACCTGTTCTGATATTATCTTATCACTTTAGCCTCTTTATTGGTTGGTTAAATTACAGCTATGCTTTTTTTAAAAATCCTGCATCATATGTTGTTTTGAGGGTTAAAAAAAAAACAACGCACAAATTCACACAGATTACCGTAAATTCCAGACTATTGAGGCACCTGAATATAAACTGTACCCACTAACTATAAAAAGAAAACAAGTTTTGTACATATACAGGCCGCACATGTCTATAAGCTGCAGGTGTCCACGTTGTAACATGAGATATTTACACAAAAAGATTTTTTAAACTTTTAATTAAATATGCACCGGTAACATACACAAATAATTACCATAAATGCTTTTTTCCAAACAGTGCCTGTAACACGGCTGGTTGTGTTGGAACTGAACAGCCTCAGAATTACTTGGTCGCACACTTCCTCACTCTCTCTTTTGTTGTCACAAATTCGTAAAAATTCATAAATTAGCCACGTCATCATTTAAGCCGCAGTGTTCAAAGTGTGTGAAAAAAGTAGCGGCTTATATTCCAGAACTTACGGTACACAGAAATATGCAAACACGAACAGCGTTTTGGGGAATTCAACTGTAATAAATTGTGAGCACAGGGGGCAGGAGAGAAGTAAACATAGAGTTTGCAAATGCACAGATTATCATAACAATGATGGGACAAAAATGGGCAAAGACAAGCCAAAATGCGGGCAAAGAGCATTTACTAAACAATAAAGAATGCGGAGTGTGTTAATCAGAGTCACCAGTGGTGTAAGTGTAAATGCATGGTGGTAGCGTGGAGGGAGGTGCAGCACCTCATTGACCTGAACATTAACTGAAGAATGGGAAACACCCCCGACGTGCCCAAAGCAGTCTACTGGGCAGGACCGCCGCAAGATGAATAATAAAAATGTCTTGCAGGCACTTTTTTTTTTGTGCTTAGATGCTGCTTATAAATGATAAATAGGTGGGCTGAAATAAAGTGTTGCAATCTGTTATTGGCAGTAGTAATGTATGTGTTTGCTGGGACGAAGGTTTTGCAGAACATCCCAGTGATTGTTCTCATAATCATTGCGTTTCACCTAAACGTGCTTGTGTGAAGGTGGAATTAGTAAAATAAAAAAAAACTTTATTGCACTTTATAGAATGTCATCCTTTAAATTAAAGCATAATCATCTGATATTGGTTCACTAGTGATGCCAAAAAGAAAGCAGCTAAACCCTTTTGGCTCCAGAGCATTTCCCTTCCCCTTGCTTCTGCCCCCTTTCTGTTTTCATTATACGTTCGTTTCGCAGCAGGAGCAGCAGATAAACGTCAGCCCTACCTCATCGTCACAGCGGGGGGGGGAAGGGAGGGTTTGGGTAAGAGGGTGCAGGTGGACACATTAAACAGGTGTCCCCTTACAAAAGGTTATGGTATAAGACAATTACCTGTCCACTTCCACCTGTCTGCTTTTACATGGGCGATAGCGTTGTGGTTACATTGCAGCATGAGACAGTTGTGATAAGGATCTGAATTAGCTTTCACAGTCACTCGGGGAGCCATCCTGATAACACATGCCTCACCAAATCAACGTGATGAAATTGGCCTGTTTCCTCCATCTCTAGAGCTATTTGTGCAACACAGCCCAGAATTACAGCAATAGGAGGAGGGCGGGGGGGGGAACCTATTGTTGCACTCGTGGATGAGAATGGCTTAAAATACCACATCGTACAAGCCAGGCCGGGAGGAATGACACCCAATTACAAACTCATTGATATCATTTACCTCAGCGTCAATTAAAGGTTTTGTTTAGACACTCCAGTTTTGATTCATGAATAAGTCTGTGTACCAAATCCAGAACACCACAACATCTGCATTCCTGTCTTCTCCTTTATCTGGAGATTTTTTTTTTAGCATGCACAGCAGCAATATTATAATCCACCAGAGCTGCTTCACCGACAGTGAATGGGATGTTTTGTAGACACAGTGGCAGTACCCAGGAGGATTTTATGGGCCCATTTTCTGGTTCATAGCTGTTAGCACTACAACAAGATGAAACTCATCTGGATGTAAAAGCTCAAACCGTCTATGAATTCTCAAAAATTGTTTTTTTTTTTTTTCCTCCCATTGAACATCAGCGTGTCGCATGTCCGCTGGAGAGCTGTGTTTTGGCTTCTGTTTCTCATTATTTTCAATGGGAGAGCATTCTGTGACAGCGCTGAGAGCAGAGCGCCTTTCTGCTGCTCAGATCGCATAGCGTTGGAAGTGAGGAGGGGGGGAAAAAAAAGCGTTTCAGCTTATAGTAAAAAGATTTTCAGTAGTTGGGTGGCAACAGAAGAAACCACAATTAGTTTTTTTGCCTGAGTTGGTTGACTTGAGTGTGAAGAAGAAAAGTGTTTTTTGCACTTCCATGTATTTTTATTTCTCTTTCAGGTGTTATGGGTGAATATGAGCCAAAGATTGAAGTTCAGTTTCCAGAGGTTGTTCATGTTGCCAAAGGATCCACTGTAAAGCTGGAATGCTTCGCTCTGGGAAAGTAAGCCCACTCTTAAGTACAGGCTCGCTAGCGTTTAAAAGAAAAAAAATGTTTCTCGAAAAGGCCTGGCATTTTTTTTTTTTCATGTATTTCACCACTTTGCTGCAATCCTCATGAGTTTCAAGCCAGGCTGCACATCTGAGAAATTAGAAGGCACATGTGGTGTAAGAATCTTCAGTTAAAATATCAGGTTTTGTGTAACACAGTGTACCAAAGCTCAAAGTACAGGACGAGCTAAAACGCCTTGAGTTAGAGCGGCCAACGGTTGCGCTCGACTCTGTGGAGACTGCGAGTTTATTTTAGCAGCTTCACCTTCGCGGAGAGTGAAACCGCCTTTAAACTATGCATCAGAATCAGTTTTGTTTCTGCTCTCTCAGCGCGATTAAACACAGTTTCGTAGAGGGTTCAGGCAAGTAGATGGAAAAATTACAAATAAAATAAATATTTTGATTTCTACAGATAGAGGTTCATGTACACGTGCAGTAGATAATGTGTGTAATATTCCATATATTCTCTATTAATATTATGGTGGAGTAGCAAGTAGCAAGGGAATAGGTAAATCCATGGGGTTATATATTTACATTTGAGCATCAGTCTAAATAATCTGCTCTTATGTTGAGTATCAGCGATTTTAATAGCATGATTTTAGGTTATTTTAGTGCAATATCCACCACTCTTGCATATTAAATTCAAATATGTAAGGAACTGTGACTCAGTATTAGGTTTCATAGACACAGATAAGCAAGTTTAAGCTTTTTTAAAATAGGTTTAAAAAAAAAAGAGGCACATTTTGGTAACTCTATAGATGATGATTTACTTTTATTTCAACCACTGCCAAAAATCAATAAAAATGATTTCAAGATTAGTTAGCTCAGATAGATTTTTGAACACATTCTTCTTTTTGACTTTCTGAACTTCTTTATGTCTCGTTTTTTTTTTTCTTTTCCAGCCCAGCACCTTCTATAAGCTGGAGGAGAGTGGACGGCGTACCCTTCCCCAGGAAAGTGGACATGAGAAAAGCCAGCGGCGTTCTGGAAATCCCTTATTTCCAGCAGGAGGACGCCGGCACGTATGAGTGTGTGGCCGAAAACTCCAGGGGAATGAACACAGTGAAGGGAAAGCTCTCTTTCTACGGTAGGTGATCCTGTCATGCATGAATATTTGACCATCGTGCGCCATATCTGTCAGAGCCGCTCAGACTGAGAGGCAGCTAAAGCAGACACAACTGTTCTTCCAAAGCAGTCAGCAGCGATCAGCAGCAGCAGCAGCAGCAGCTCGTGTGGCATACATGAGGAGGCAGGCTCGTTTTAACAGCACATCAGAATGATTAAAGGCTGTCAGCCATGATGCCTCTAATATTTTGATCCAGATTAAAGGAGTGATGCGGATGAGGCTGAGCCCTTGGATACGACCTTGTTGGTGAGCCTTGTATTGGGTTCCACCAGATGGCATCATGATTGACATCCAACTTGACTGGAGATCAAAGCCGTTAAATGTGCTATACATAGACCAGTGGCACATATGTCAGGGACATAATCTGCACCGCAGCATCTGGATCAACAGGAAGGGGGTTAGGAGATTCCCCTCATTGTTGCACCTACTGGGTTTAAATACCACAAGTTATGATGACTACAAATTCCAAAAATTAAACATCCACCTTATTAACTGCTTTCTGCTCCTCCAGTATGAGTTGTTGTCACGTTTAATGTCTGTTTATTTTAAAATAAACTCCTGCTTTTCCACCAAAATGATACACATGTTAATATCTGTATCCATATTTCACATTTTTATGTGTATGAAATATTGCTGATTATTAAAATGACAGCACTTTAGCATAAAGGATTTGTATTTTTACTATTTTACTCATCTTTTTCACAAAATTTAGGTCCAAAAATATTTGTCTAATTTCTATTTCTGTGAGTTTAATCATGCTTATAATTTCTTGGTCACTTTCTGTTAGCTAATCTGGTCTCATTAAGGTTCCAGCTTGTGTTTTATTTTAATTATTTTTATTTTTTTGCTCATTCCATAGTTGTTTATAGTCGTATTTTCCCTGAAATTCCCACATACTTGCTTTTCCCTGCAAAAAAAGAAACCTGAAATGATATAATAATCAGTATTTCAGGTATATTTGATTATAAAGAAGTACAAAAAGTTGAGATTTTGTTCTATTCTAACACTGTAGGTGGTATAATATATACCACACTGCATATTAAACACTTTATTATGTATTTTAAACAGGAGAGCAATTTGTCTTTTCAGCTGGTTATAAATTGGTATCTTCAGTATTTACATTTATTCTGTATTTACTGCGGAACAACACAATAAAATGACTGATATGTTGTAAATACGTTTGGAACCGGGACACAGACAAAGTGTGTGAAGCTGGAAATTATGTTTTTCTTTAAGCTGAACTTTCTTTAGTGAAGCCTGAGACTCATAATTTCTAAAACTGAAACTCAAGGAGAGTAATACGAGAAGAGGAAGTTAATATTTTGAATCCTAATTTTCAAACCATTTGAATAAGCAAACCTCTCTCATCCTTAAAGCCTGACAAACCAGCCGGGTGACTCCAATTAGTAACACGCTCGTTAATAAATGGATAAAACATTGGCTTTACATTTTAAACGTTTGATAATATCATGACTGGAGCGTTTCTTCTCTGTTCAGGTGTTAACTCCTGCTTTGAACAATCTATGGATTTTTTCCTCCCACCTCCAACAGCTCTCTTGTTTTCTCCCGTCTTGTTTCCTCCCCTTCAAGTCACGCTGTGTCAGCTGTCAGAAATAACTCATTTGGGGCATTAAACAATTTGCTATTATTTACAGCAGCCCTGGAAGCTCTTTGCCTCATTCGCTGTTAACAGCCCAGGAGCACACCGTGATCCACCGAGGCTTGATTTGTCCTTTTGAGCCGCCGCCTCTCATTTTTGATGTCTTTTGTGAGCCTCTCCCTCTCTCTCTCTCTCTCTCTCTCTCTCTCTCCCGCTGTCTGCAGCCAGGTGATAAAAATCAGTAATCTTATTTTGAACTCCCTTTGAATTAAGCCTTTGAGACATTCGTCAGCTGTGTAAGCCAATGGGGGGATCGATAAGGGTATCTCTTGTACATCCAAGCCAGCTACAGTGAAAGGAGAGCGGGGTTTTGTGTCAGACGGGACGAGATGAAGGCGTTGCTCTGTGGTGGCGATGTGGTCGTTGTTAAATCATTGTCGCAGTTTTGAAACCATTTTTAATGTGCCAGGAAACAAAAACTTGTATTTGTCTTAGTGGAGCTACATTCAGATTTGCATGAGTGTTTTTTTCACTACTTTATCCTGTTTTGATGTAGTTTAATGAATATATTCATAAATGCATTAACCAAATTTGTATTTTTCACAAAATTTAGGTCCAAAAATATTTGTCTAATTTCTATTTCTGTGAGTTTAATCATGCTTATAATTTCTTGGTCACTTTCTGTGAGCTAATCTGGTCTCATTAAGGGTCCAGCTTGTGTTTTATTTTAATTATTTTTATTTTTTTGCTCATTCCATAGTTGTTTATAGTCGTATT
>NW_007578904.1:3723-53363 GCF_000690725.1 Stegastes partitus | reverse complement strand
AGCGAACGCAGAAGCTGTGACAGGTTCGTTTCCCTGTTGTATTCGCATTTGTGTTTCTGCAGACTTACCGCTGCATTATCTCATAGTGATTCCACTGATAAGGCAAATTCCCATCCCTCCTCTGCTTTAGCCTGCTTGACGTTTGGCCTAATTGTGTGCGCGCTCGGCCCCGGCCCGGGCCCCGAGATGGGCTGCCTGCTTTCATTTGGCCAGCGCTGACTGAGAGTCGATACGTTCGCAGCAGGTGAGGGATGGAGGTGAGGGGGACCCTGACAGTGAAGGGGGGGAGAAAATACGACGACGATGTGGTCCCTAAAGGTGCGACGGGTGGGGCGGCTCGGCCCCGGCTTTGATGGAGAATTGCAGTAGCGTGAATGGATGTGACGCTTAAACGACTGGCCGGCGGCGAAGTCTTAAGGAGTCGCTGCTTTCGTCCGTCTTCCCCCCTCTGGGTTCTGCTGCACACAAAGGCGCGTGTAGTTGATTGAATGATTCACAAGCCGTCCGCATGAATATATGGATATCCTGTTATTTTGTGAAGAAAAAAGCAAAGGGAAGGTTAGGGGGACGGTGTTATATGACATCGTTGTAGAATGAACGTCTCTTTTCTCCAGCGGAATAAATATCAAAAGAGTCGTCTTTCAGCGGCTTTCGGTCAAAGGAAACCGTAGCTCTCGCAGCGCGGATGGAAGCGGCGCGGACCACAAGTTAAAGTTAAATGTTAGCGACCTCGGCCGACCTCGTGCTGCAGCTTCATCCTCCACAAGGATCTCAGAGACCTATAGTCCGTCACGTGATCCGCAAGCACAAATGTTTCTTTGGTGCCGGACGGCTTTTCATGTTGAATCGGTGCAACAAAACCACACAAATACCCCTCCTCCTCTGGTCACTACATCCACCTTCTTCTTTATCAGTCTGTGCTCTGAACACCCACAGACACACACGCTTTGACTACATCCTGAAGCTGAAGGCAGTGCGGGGATACAATTCGCAGCTCCTGAATTCCTCGTTGCTTTATTCGAAGGCAAAATACTGTATAGCGGAAGCCAATTAGAGCAGGATCTGTGCTGTTAGTGAAAGGCCTTCACAGAGGTCAGTCCTTGAGAACGGCATTAGGTGAAGCCTGCGAAATGGAAAAGTGCGGTCAGCCGTTCCTCTTGTCTTGCCACTGGCCTTGTGTGATATAGGATGATAGGAGCTGACCTACACATCAAGAAGAATGTACACAGCATTACCCAGAGAGAGCTTCACAGATCTTTTTTTATGTACCACCCACCCACTCGCTCTTTTTTTTTTTGGAGGGAGGTTGGGGGGGGGGCTTAATCATTAACTAGCCTTGAGTTACTTGCGTGACACAGCAGGAATCAATTCTCCTCCTGTATAATTATACCATCATTTACCCAGATCGTATTGAATGGAGCGTTTTTATGGAACCGGGAGCCACCCAAATGCATATATGGATCTGCTTTTCATCACTTTTGTTCATGTATAAGCACACTGAGGAAAGTACAAAAAAAAATAAGAAGACTTTGAAAAGAAGAACTTCAGTGATCAGTCTGCTGAAACTAAAATAAATGTGTGATTCAGGGTCTGTCAGTGAACTTTAACACCAACGCTGAAAGATGCTAGCATTCCAAAATTGACTTGCTGCTCATTTTATACACAGACTCACAACTAGTTTTTTAAGTTGAAGGGTTTTCTAGAAACTTTAGATTCCTGTTTTTAGCAATTTATATGAATCTAGAAAACAGCTGATTATGGTGAAGTCATAGCATCTTTAACACTGGCATTAAACAAATCTAAATTGCTGCACTATTAATGCACTTATTCTAGAAATAGTAATCTATAATCATGATCAGCTGATACCCTGCTTTTTAATATTTAAATGCAATTTAGTAAATAAAAAAGTTTTTCTTTTTAAAATACAACGACCAGGTTTATTGGGACCTGATGGGTTTTTGTCCTGTCATGATCCCAAACACCTGACAGACAGAAACCAGGGCACATCTAGCATGTGAACACTGATACCAGTGACTTTTGTGCCCAAATTGAACTGCAGCTGTAAATTCAGAATAGGATTTAGAATCCCAGTGGGGGGTTAAAAAAAAAAAAAGTGCTATTTTTTCCATTTTCTTGCAGCCCCATTACTTTGTCTACATCAAAACTTCCAAATCAACAACCCAGCTCACTCTTACATTTTTCATGCTTGCAGCCCCTCCTCATCTTATTGAGAAACCCCTCGATGTCCAGAAGCTCATTGATGACTCGATGGTGTGGGAGTGTAAAGCCACGGGGAAGCCGAAGCCGTCTTACAGATGGATGAAAAACGGAGAGAACCTGGAGCCTGCAGAGGTGAGATCTGCCAAGTGCTAGACCTGAAGATAAAGTTCCTTTTCCAAGGTTAGACTTTCAGCATGCAGCTTTGGCACAGATGTCTCTCGCACACTGTGGTGCTGCTGAATGAAGAATGGGGGCAACCATGTACTGTATTTTCAAAGCTTTTATTGCGCTGCTTGTTCGAGCTTTACTGACTAATTACCGTGCATTATTGTCTTCTTCATTACAATGCAGTGCCTCCTGAGCAGTAGTACATTATGTTTTCCGCTTCTGCAAAACAAGCTTTTATTTCAAAGGAATTAGACTGTGTCTAGTGTGCTTTGCTGTGCTACGAGACTGAGCTGTAAACAGGCCAAGTATTTCATGGTAGTCTGGAAAGCACGGTGATGTAAGAGCTGCCCTAATCTTCACTTAAATCTCTCCTCACCAAGTGCAGTTATTAATCCTGTGCCACCAAAGACGAAAAAAAGTACGATTTTCGGTATAAACACTGTATATTCTCCTTTAATTTCGCCTCCCTGTCTCCTCTGAATTTCCACCGCTCTGATGAGAGATGAGCCTATTACGACTCCAGCCAGCCGACTATCTAACTTTAACTCGGCTCTGTTGTTGGCATTTGGAAAAAAAAAGAAAAAATTATGATTACTTTATTATTCATATTGGATTATTATATCAGATCCTTTAGCCAGGTTGTTTGTGAAAGATTGATTGGACACTCAGGCACAGCTTGCACCTGATAAATAAACAGGCATTATGTTAATTTGCTTCATTATGCAAGAAAAAAATAAAAAAGGCGACAAACACACCAGAGGATATCGATCAGTACTTGAATGTTGTACATGCGGTTTGGAATGAACCCAGTCTGTCGTTATGACACCAGAGGCAACACTCCACTCAGCTTCTTTCACATAAAAAAACAGATTTGGCTCGCTATCAGGCAAGAATAATCAACAATCTGTTTAGCCAATGGCAAACATATTCACCTCTTTTAAGGTACCGCTCTTGTGCTTGTTAACTATATTGTTGGAGATGTTTTCTTATTAGGCAATTTCCTAAAAATAGTTCATATTCATCTCAGGAGGTTTTCTTAACGTGACCTCACTCCCACTCCTTTCTCATTTCATTGTCGGTTGAGTACATTCAAATGCCTCCTCAAAGATAGGCAAAGCTTGCCACCGCACCTCGCCGTCGTCGTCGGGAGGTGATACGAAGGAGTGGATGCGTGATTAAAGGTTACACTGATGGTGGCGATGTTTTTTTTGTGAGGGGCCCCCGTTTCCTCCTCGACATAGACACGCTGTAATAAATGGATATATTCAGAGTGCATGGGCGAATGGATTAATCAGCCAAGGTGTTACATTGTTTGAAATGCCACCATTAACCACAGCGGCTTAATGAGTGCAAGAGGGAAAGGTCAATGATGTAAGAAGCAGTGGGGAGAGGATGCACCATTTATTGTTGTTTATTACAGTTAATCAATTGAGGCCTTTTCTGATTGTGTCGTGTTCGCTGGAGCTTCTTCCTGTTTTCTAGTTTTCTTGCTTTGAAATAGAGTCATCACTTTAGAGACATATACACATCTGGAGGACCACATAGGTGAATATATGTCCATGTCAGTACATAAACGCTTCAGAATTCCAATTGTTTGTAGTGTTTCTAATAACAGTAACTCAACGATCTTTACAATTCTTGGGCCGTTCGTGTGCTAACCTGTTTCCTTGGCGATGCCTTTTACGACCTCCCCGTGTCAAAATAGCAACGCTTTATTGGAACGTTTCTTTCTTCTCGTGGCTGTTTTCATCTGAAGGACCTCACTTCTCCACCGCTTTATTGACAATAGCTGCAGGATTAAGTGGCTTTGCAATTAAAAGGAAAACTCCACCGTGAAACAGGATTTAGTCCATTTAGAGGCGTATGGGACCGCCGTACCAGATAGCTCGCTCGAACTTACGTAATTCCTGCAAAAGCCTTTGAATTTCAGGAATGAAATGGCATTTTAGACCCAATACAATCTGAGCAAGTGAGGAGAGATGGTTGGAATTCCTTGCTTTCCCTGCTCATTCAAGCTCAAGTGAAGAAAAAAAAAACAGGCTCAGCTTAAAGTTTTTTTTACTCGTTATTGCAAAGCCGAGAGCTCATTCATGTCGGCTGCTTCCTTCTTCTCACTCAGGCACTTACTGTAAATTGATCATACATCTGTGACTAGAATTAGCAGATTTCTTTTTACTCTGTTGAGCGGTAATAACTTCCTGGTCGTGACATTTTCTGTTTTCTTTTTTTATCAAAGATCAAGCTTATGAGATTAAATTGTGTTTAGTTTCTTTTGCGTCGTTGCATTTGAAAAAGATAATAAAAAAAGATCCCCCTTTTTACTTAAATCCCCAGCAGTGGATTGAAATCGTTATAATATAATAGAAAATGTAGCTTGTTTCAGTTTTACAGGTGTTTTGCATCATTCTCACAAATCGGGGGGAACAGAGCCGTAGACAGCAATCAAAGCCAAGAAGCTCAATTTTCTATAAACCGCTCCATCCTTTTAGTGTTTTGCAGTTTCATATCAAACGAATCAAGCCCAGTGTTGTTGGCAAATGACATTGCCAATCATTTTCGTTCAGCATAAGGCGTGCAGATGGTCCCCCCAGGTCCCCGCGTGAAAAACTGCTGATTTGAAAGGAACGTCATGGTTAATTAATAGCAGCCGTAAACGGGAGTGCTTCCCATGCGCAGACTGATATACGCCACCATTTGCCTCCCCCTCGCCGGCAGGGACGTTCGCCCCCTGCACATCCGGAGCCGCGGAGCATTTATGGAAATTCAGGCGCAACCTGCTCAAACACAGGATTAGTTTGTGATCTTTTAGTGAGGACAGTCTACCTTTTCATGTGACAGTACCTTAATCCCCTGCGACTGAGGTTCAGGCTGCTCCGACACTCCTATGGAAATTGACTCTAATGGCATTACGGGTGAGCCCGAGGAAAACAGGAAACGTCGGACACGAGGAGGCACAACCTGACGTGGAAAAAAAAAAGGCTGCTCAAGAATTTATTTTACAGTGAAGCAGTTGTGTAAATTTAGAGAGATAAATGTATATTGGGGATTAAATGTCCAGCTGATACACTGATCCGACTGAATTTTTAGTTCATCGGGCCCAGCCGTCCTTAAATAGACTTTAATTTGATGGCTCAGTGGTGAGCAAGATTTCCCCCGCAGGCTCGCAAAAAAAAACCACAATCCAAACAGATGAAGAGGAGGTACAGCATGACCATGTACACAGCGCTTAGTATGTATAGGGCATACCTATCGGAAAAGCAATTTTCACAATGCAGTGTACCTCAGATGTTACGATATTCCTTCCCCTCTTATCCCCTCCTCGCGCTGAAGGGGAAACGGGCCCCGTGGTGCAGTCAGAGATATAAATAGGGCATGGTTTTATTTCACTCTCATAAACATGTAGATTGATTAGGGTCATTTTCTGCTAGCCTGCCTCCATCCACCCAAGCCTTTCCCTCCATTAGCGATGAAAACCTAGATTTATTGCCACGTCTGTCACTTTCAGACCATAATTCACTGGCCCGCTGGTCGGCTGTTTTCATGTAGATGAGCGCTGGGAATAAAGTGTATTAAAGGCTCGTGTCTCTGTGTCCGCAGGAGCGCGTACAGGTGGCCAATGGAGTGTTGTCCATCAGTCGCCTGACCCTGTCCGACACAGGAATGTACCAGTGCGTGGCCGGGAACAAGCACGGCGAGGTCTACTCCAATGCAGAGCTGCGAGTTATAGGTAAGACGTTGTGCTTGTGTGGCACGGAGATTGTATTTGTTTTCAAGTTTGCCTCCGTCTTCTTCTTCCCTCAATGCCGCCGAATGACCTCCGGCCTCTCTCTCATTGGCCGCTAATTGAAAAGCATTAATTATAAGATGAATGCGTCCGGCTGACAGTGATGTATGCCAGAGCGGCTCTGTTCACCAGCCTCGCCCATCTGCCCACGTCAGGCTTGTCACTCTCCACTCGGGGCTGGCTCTCAGTCACAATTCAACCTCCAACATGTCTCGTCCTGATCACGTTGCTGATTGGAATCAGGCTCAGGACGGCCACGGGAAACCGCTGGCCCAAGGTGGAGAACGCCAGGGAGGCGTGGGACAGCTGCACGGCTTTTGAAAAGGGCACATATTTTTTAAAGTGGTTTATAGTCGGGGGGGAAAGTTATTATGAAAGAATGATCACAGCGAAAAAGATTCACATGCAGCCCGAATGAGAATAACTTCCATCAATCTCCACAACTCCACATTAGTTGTGGGCATTACTATGCAGCTTCCTGATTACCAGTTATTCACATTATAAAGAGCCGTAATCACGCCTTTGAATTATCCACGGCAATAATTTAATGTATTTATGAACCAATTTTGCAAAATGGCGGAGAAAAAAAATATAATATGAGATAAACGATCGGACGTAAATTGGAGGAAAAGAGGATGTGAGGCTTTTTTTTGCAAACACCGGCTTTAACATTCTGCTCTTGTCTCAGCCGTTGCCCCAGATTTCTCTCACAATCAACTGAGGAGCCAGACGCTGGTGAAGGTAGGAGGAGACGTGCTCATCGAGTGCAAGCCCAAGATGTCTCCTTGGGGTGTGATCTCTTGGCGGAAGGGCAGCGAACCGCTCCGAGAGAGTAACAGGTAACACGGCATTCGCGCAGCTCGTTCTGCTTTTATCTCGCTGTGAGGACTGCTGGACTCCTTCCCCGCATGCATGTGTTGTCGGTGCTTTTAGCCGGGCGGAGGTCTCAGCAGAGGCGTCCCACGCTGAAGAACACTCGCTCCTTCCAGACCCGACGCCTTGTTCGCGTTTGGATGTGTAACTTCCCATTTAAGTCATCCACAATCTGGCAGCTTGACACAAACCCTTCGACGAAAACTATTTCCTCTAAACCTTTAAAGGGAAAGTCCGCTGATTTTACAGAAGAGGGTCAGTTGAAGTTTGACCTCCCAGCCTAATTTTCAAGGAAAAACTTTACGCCGATGATGTCATAGTTTGACTAGGTGATCATAGTTATCTAAGTTTGTGTCTGAAACTTTAAGTTCTTAACAAAAACATCTGCTTTTGACAAACAAGGTGTAGAGGTGGTCCAAAGATGCTATCAAAGAAGAATATTTGGAGCTAATCAGGATAAGTCCTCCTGCTTTAAGTGCACCAATTTGAAGGGAAATGACACGTGTTTTTAAGTATTTTTAAATGAAATATTAAGCCCACAAAAAGATATATTGTAAAATCAATAACAGCCCAGCAGCACTCTCAGGCAAATTAAATTATTTATCTTGTTGCTCTGCTACAAAATAATTGAGCACGAGTGGACGCTCTTTTGTTGCTCCGTCAGAGTTTGGGGCGAATCTACCTCTCGACTTCACGTCGTTGCAGGAATTCAGAATTTATAATGCAGGAAGTCTCGCTAAGACTGTTTAATCCTCAAATAGTCGGGAGCATTTTTAAGAACTCGAAATTACTGTATCAATGCAACTGCTCTGGCTCGAGGACTTTGCATGCGCTAAATAAATAATGTACACCAAATGGCTCCAGTCACTGTGGCATATTTTGCTGCTATATTTCCACTGAGAGGTTTTGATGTACTCCTCAGATGTGCCAAACTCGGCTAAGAGAAAAAACAGCATGGAGCCTAACTGAGTAATGTTTAATGGGGTTTACCGTGTTTTATCTCCAGCTTTTTAGCGGTGGCCAAACAGACCAGCTGCTGAGTCAATTCAAAGTGCTAATCAAGTACTTTTCACCTCAGCGGGGATGATAAAAAGCTCCAGAAATCAAATTATTCAACTTCTGACACGTTTCCAAGTTTCTAAAGGAACAGAGGGCAATCTCAGCGTCCAGCCGTGTTTGACCCCCCCTCCCGAGATGCGATGTGTGCTACATGTGATAACTTCTGCTGGTGTTTGTGCGCGTCTGTCTGAATGAAGTGTGAAGTCTGGCCCAGTAGCCTCAGTGGAGACAGGGGTCACCCATTGGGTGTCACCACTCTAGCATGACTCCGTTCTGACAGCAGGCCTGTGTGCACAGTGTCTTGCCAGGCTTTTGCATATATACAAAGCAGTGTTGTTGCTTGTCAAACAAAGTGGCGGGGAATTTGCATAGTGGTTTCGCTGCTGGTGCCCTTCACTCGCCCTGTGCCACTTCCATCACGTGTCTGAGCCTCGCAGCAACTTGGACCTTTCTGATTCTGTTGTTTGGGAGTTTAGATTGATTCCTACCATTCGTCTCGGGTTTGACGTGAGCTAACATCCTCGTGAAGCGATGAATCAGACGGGAGCGTCCGTTTCAAAGACGCTTTGTTTTCCTTCACTGTCTTCACTCATTCCTACTTACAAATGACCAACTGCTGCGTTAAATAATGAACGGTTGAAGATTTAAATCATTCAAATGTAATTAATGAATTACTCTTTAATAATTAAAACAACAGAACAGGTTTTTCTTGCTGCTGTAAAATATGGATTTGCTGTTTAGCTTACGTCTTTAGCGCGCTAAGCGTCCTGATACGGACAATTAGTAGATGGATTTCTTCAACGCTGTCTTTGTTGTGGTAATTTGAAAATCTGTGTGATGTTCGGCGATGTGTTTTAATGCTTTTTACTCGCGCTAAATAAATGATATTTGGCTCAGACCACCTGTGCCACTGCTCCCGCAAATTAAAAAGAGAAGAAGCGCAGATTTGAAATTAAAATTCAAACAGTCCCAGCTGTATTACATTAAAGGGGAATTTTTATTTTATTTTTTATTTTTTTGCCATGATCCCAGACTTTATTACCAGTTAGATCGCAGAGTAACTGTTTACAGAGCTTGAAAACACATGCCAGAGCCTTTAAATGTGCTGATTACGACTCCTCTTCCCCCTACTCTCTTTCCTATTATCTCCCTTTTTCTCTCATCTGTGACTGTGACATCCGCACACACAATAAAAATGTTTAGCATCTGCTGTGGAAATCATTAGAACAGTTGTCTTTTAAACGGCCGCCCGCTAATAGCTGTCCTGCCTGTAGGTCGACTTGTTTGGAAGAGACTTTGGTGAAGGCGGGGAGGAGAGGGCACTGAAACAAACGAGTGGATTGGAGCAAAACGTCGTCCCCGGTTTCACACATTTGACGTACAAGTTGGTTGTTGTTCTGTACAATATGAAGCCCACGTAGAAGGATTTGTATGCAGCCTGCCTATACGTGCGCGTCTGAGCTGGTCTCCTCAGTTATGCACCTGTACGGAAAGGTGCGAAATCATAAGAGGTAGCTGTGAACCCCTTTTGTTCAAGATTAATTGCCGTAATTGCGTTAGCGCTCTACAGTGGCTTCGGCAGAAAGGGAACTAGTGTCACCAGCTGGGTAATCCATCTTCATAGCAGCAGCCCCATTTTTTTTTTTTTTTTCTTTCTGCAGGAGCCCAGTGGAGGGAGGGAGGGAGGGAGTGAGGAAGGGAGGGAGGGGATGTCTTATCTACCCCAGACAACCCTGCAGGGACGAGGTTTAGATGACATCAGCTGGAACAAAGCAGCTGAGAGCGCAGAGCGGAGCAGGTCTTGCTGATGAGTGTGTAAGTGGGCCGTGTCAGCCGTGGAGAGCAGCCCCGAAAAACACGGCATTTCAATATGTCACTCGCAGGAAGAAATCAAGTTTGTTAGGCCGCTCGCGCCAGACGCACTCCATCAGCCGTCCCTCTGGCGAGCGGCCGCAGGACGCTCCGACGGCCCCGGCGCTGCTCCCTCTTGCGTTAAACGTCGTCTTTTTAAAAGAAGTATTTATCTCTATCGGCTTTGGCAGTCATGCAAATATTTGAGCGGGATCTTTCATTCCTTTCAAGAAGGTGTTTACCCCCAGAGGGAGGCTTTAAAGCGCTTTGGGTGTGGCTGGGACAAATCCCCCCACTTTTGTTTTCAGGCTGCGGCGTGTTTCCTCGGCTGCACAGCGGATACATGTGTCTTTGTTGTTGTGTGTTTTGGTGCTAACTGCAGAAGAAGAAGGTAGAATGTTGGAGTGTTGCTTCCTATTTTTTTTTTCTTCCCTCAAATTTAAGATATATAAGTTGTTTTGTTGTTGTTTTTTTTCCATTTCTTCTGCACCTTTTCCTCCTCTCCCCCAGGACCTGATGGACAGTCAGAATTTCAGCATCCTTTTAGTGAGCACAGTCCAAAAGGTCATACATCTAAAATAGGTTTGACATATGGCAATGTTATGCAAATGCTTTATGCTAAAATTTTTATTTTCTGTCATTGTAATGTATGATTTTTTTCTGGGTTATGCATCATACCTCGAGAGAAAAAAAAAGATATTCAGACTCAAGGGGAAAGAATATAAAAAAAACCTGCTGGTGGCTGGAATCCTGTGGAAGCAGAATCTAGTCCTTTGTGTGTATTGTAATCACTGAGGGGAGATGCCACTCCTAGAACAAAATGCACCTGGCAAAGTGCTGCCAAGTCAAAGTGCCGACTGGGCTCCTGTGGCGTCTGTAACTGCACACGGACGACATATATTGTATATTTTTTTAAAAACAAATTATGTATTGATTTTTTTTTTTTCCAAAATTAAAAATTCCAAATAACTCAACTGGCTGAAAATAATTGCTAATTAGTTGTATAATGACATTCACTGAAGGATTTCAGATTGAATAATAACTCATGAACATCTGGACAGACCCAAATAATAATAATAGTACTTGTTATATTCAGAAATTCAAATTAGGAGAAATAATATTTTCATTTAGGCTTAAAAACTTTTCTTTAAAAAAAAGAAAAAAGCCTACAATAAGTATCACTGGCCTGTAATGCTGATTTCTAAGCAGCAAACTATAGAAAAATTGTTTATTTAGTAGTTTGATTTGATTTAAATTTCACTTCATCCAACTGTGAATTATTATTTGTTGTTTTTATTCAGATTCAAAGCTATAAATTATGTTATATTTCATTTTATAATCAGCTTCTTCTTATTTACTCACAGTTTAAATATGTGAAATCTATTCACTGGTTCACAAATGAGCTTGTATTTATTTATTTTTTGTTTTATTACTTATTCTAGCAAAACTTCAGCCCAGAAACATTGTTCTTCCTCATTATTATTGTTAAAACTAAATGGATGTAGTCCTGAAGTACAGACCTGGCTTTAATCTGACGTCTCTCAGACACATCACACATTAAACAGCATTAGTTTGGTGCTTTTTTTTGTCATTTTTATGTGATAAAAGTATGTTTTTTGTAGAAAGTTAATGAATAAGCTAACAAATTTTCTCTATAACTTAATTTAATGAATCATGATGTGAACATTATATTGAAATAAAAGTTGAACTAGTTGAAACAAATCTTCATTACGCAGAGTTAAGAATAATATGAAGGTTTAATGTAAGTGATTAGTAAAGAAAAGTTTCTGCATTTTCCATCTAAGGAACAGAAAGCTAACCGAGTTGTCTTGTTGTGTACCGAATCACAGAATAACAAGTTCATTAACACTAAATAATACATGCTGTAGTTTTTACAGTGTTTATCGTTTATTTGACACCACTGTGTTTTCTCCAGACATGAGCTGTGATTCTTCTTCATTCTGATTTTTGATTGACCATCAGCCGACTATTTTAAAAGGCCGACCGTCTCAACAAACATGCATTATTTCTTAATCCATCAGTACACACTTATTGTGATCTGTGTGAAACGGGGCACCAGCCATAACTGTAGCAGTCACTGTGCACTTCTGAGTCGAACCGCTGGAGTGACATCTTTGAACAAGGTGAGCGCAGGAAGCTTGTTGCCAAGGTAACACGTGTTCAAAGTTTTATAAGCCCCTTTTTACTTTTTACCCCAGATTAGTGGTTTCAGACAACTACAGATGTTGAGTCCTAAGGCACAAAGGAAGAAAATAAATAAAAAAACAGGAGAGGAAAGATGCTGCTGGAAAGAAACTGTAGACTGTGTAAAATGTCACAATTCAAAATTATTGACATTCAAACATCTTCGTCTGTTTGTTTCCACTGAACTCAGCTTTAGTTTTATCTGTAGCACCGATGTATGATGCTGAATGTAAGAAAATAAAATGGGAAATGAAAATTAGTTACGTATCTTACACAGTCACCTTTTTAATTACGTTGATAAGATGATGCATTTAGTGAAACTTTTTATTACAAAAATACGATGCTGCCGAGAAATTTCAAACACAACCTATCTCTGAGTGGCCAGCCCGGCACAGAAATAGCCTTTACTGGTCGCTTTGGCTGTGTAACGATAAGGCAGAACACTAATCTTGTCGGAAAACGTTTCCACTTAACTAGTGTAAAGCATCTAAATCAGCACTGCTTTATTCTCACAGTGCATTCATTGTGTCTCAGTGCAAACAAGCAGCATCTTTGTCTCGCAATGTGAGCAAATCACATTTATTTAGACGCCCTGTCAGACGAGCCGTGGGTTACCGACGACACAAAGAGCCTCATGGCCACATGGCAGGAATTTTTAGCATCGCTGGCCAGAGCGATTGCTGTGATTAGGACGTGATGTTTAAAAGCAAGTCTTCAGCTAAATATGCAAGAATCTTTCTGGTTACACAGACTAAAGAATAGCGTATCGACTGTTTTCCACTTACAGAAGATATTTGTTGCATTAAAATTTTTTGCATTTGTAAGAATCAATTGTGCTGTTTATGTAGTATGTACTCTGAAAGCAGAAGCTAGCTGCCTCACTTGTGCTCAACATCAAAAGGACTATACGACACTGATTACAACCTGGTTACCTGCCGGTGCTGTGGCTAAAACTGAGGCGATATTTTGGAATATTAAATCAAATCAAAGTAGTTGTCATTTTTGCTGTACATACACAGTAGTAGATGGTAAATGGTGTGCACTTACATAGTGCTTTTCTACCTCGAAGCACTCAAAGCGCTTTACAATGATTCACCCATTCACACACACGTTCATACACCAATGGCGACAGAGCTGCCATGCAAGGTGCTAATCTGCCATTGGGAGCCATTTGGGGTTCAGTGTCTGGTACAGGCAAGATGAGAGGGCGTTTCTTCAGGATCCAGTAGCTTAAAGCAGTTTAAATACAGAAGTGTTTGCATATCTGGATTAGCAGTTCAGCATTCTGACAGCTTGTGGCATGAAGCTGTTGATCATTCTGGAGGTTCTTCTTTTAATATGTTTGAATATGTTTTCATGTCCGTCCATACAGACGTTGCACGAATCAAATGACGTTTTTCTGTTAGACCAAAACACTAATGGATGGAAAACTAATTTATTGTGATGTAGTTACAGTTGCCTACATTTTGACAAAATAAGTAGATGGATGTAGAATAGTGATTTCCTCGCAAGAATTAATTTGTATTTCAATTTGATGTCGAAGCATACATATAGATCATGTGCTAACAAGCCTTAAAAAAGCTATGGGTCATGGAGTATACCAACGCTTTGGTTGACTTTTTACTTCCATGTTAGAGACTTGGGAAGTTTAGACGATAAAACCGCTTTCTGTTCGGTGTGTTTCAAGCCAATGTCACAGATCAGAATTGGATCAATCACAGCAAGTTTTTTTAGTGATCGTATCGGCACAAGTGTTTGCATTCACTACAGCACAAGTTACTGGCAGAATTCCTTACAAGAAACACCGTATATGAGCTCTTGATGGAGGACATCAAGCATCACAGAAATCTTTTTCATGGTGCCTGTTGCCAGCTAGACTCCCACAATGCTCTCTGCTTGCCAACACCTTAGTCTGAGGGACCTCCTAAGAGGCTTCACCTGCAACCAGGTGCTACATTGTTCTAGCCTGATTGTATGGGACACTGATTGTTTCCTGTCTTTTGGAGCTTGCGGAGCCACGGTTCACCTGACCTTCTCCACAACGCATTCCTACCAGAGCTGTACGATAAGGTTTGTGACCAGGTACAGTAGGTAACATGAAGGATAGCGGGGTGATGAATCCCACCTCGCTGTCCTTCATGTGTGATTGGTTGGCTGAAAAGGAGTGACAATAAAACAATAAAACAGATGGCAAATAGAAATGTTAGTTAGCAGCTACGCTCCTCCTAGCGGTTACTTTTCTACATACCAACTGCATTTTCCTACTATGGGCCTGGAATAATCTGCAGAACGATCTTAGATCAGAAACACTCATATCAATCAACACATTTAAGGGCATCATAAAGAACGTGGTGACAGAGACATGTGATTGTTTTTCTTAAGAGACCCACTATGTTTTAATAGCTGTTCCATCTTAATATGTTGTGATTGGCTGCTGCCTTGGCCAGGTCTCGCTTGTAAACGAGGTTTTGAAACTCAGCGGGACTTCCGGGTTAAATAAAGGTTAAAAAAAAAAGGAAAAAATGTCTTTATGAGGCATCACAAACCTAATCGGCAGAAAATACTTTCCCCTCAAAATGTAATTGAGAACTTTAGTCGTATAGGAAGGTCATTTTAGGGGGACGGAGCTGGAATAAAACACAGCCAGCGCCGGCCTTTAAAGTCACTGCTGCTGTCCGCTCCCAGTGAAGCGTTAGAGACTGAATAAAAACAGCCATTATTCTTTAAGCTGTGTATTTTATTGCACCATAATTCCATGTTTGGCATGTCCAAATTACGCTCAACCATGTCATAAAGAAAACACTCCAATCACAAAGTGGCCACATCCGAGCAGCTTGACACGCTAATGGGCCAGTGGTTTTAATGTCTTGCCAATTTACTTAGAGAAATCAAAACGCTGTTGGGAAATTGGCCAGAATGTCAGCCCTGCTTCCTCCCCGTATTTCTTTTTTTTTTTTTTTTATCGCTCGTTACAAATTGAGCTCTGATGTACACTTTGAGCCCCTCTTAAAATTGTGCTTTCTACTTTTGCCAAACTATCGACACACGAGGAGCGAATGTGGCACATGAATCAGTGAGCATGAGAAATTACTATCGCAGGATGTTCCCTGACTCATTCCGTGCCTGGAGCAGGTTTCAAATCATCTGCTAGGTGTGTTTCGAGCTTTAAGTGGGGTCTGGTAATGTCTGAGCGGTAGGTTCAAGCTAAACGCGACGAGTTTCTGAGTGGCTCGCGCAAGACGCACGAGGGTTTCTGTACGGCCTGGATGTTGATCAGTCCATTACACTCCAAAGAGAGCGACGCTCGCTATAGCTGGATTGGCCAGATTTTATCTCTCGTCACGGCCCGCTGGTGCACTGTCCCTCCTGCAAATTATACAGCGTGTCCCTCCTACATTGGCAGAGCAAATAAGCATGGCTGTCACGTAAATGAAGAGATGTCTCGCAGAGTGATCTCCATTTATAGGCCCATCTGCTCAGCCAGACGCACTCCAGAAAGAATCAGTGTCAGGAGAACACCAAAACTGCGGAAGAGGCATCGCAGTGAACTTTGCATTAATTTACTTATCACACATCTCCCTATCTTCCCATAATGCCTTTGTTCTGTTTCAAGGAGGTTTTAATAAGAGTCTCATCAAATGTCTCAGGGCGTAATTTTATAAAGACTTGGAATTAATAAACCCCGTATGGAAACAGGTGTAATAATAAAAGCGCTGATTAAATGATGTGCGCTTGTGTGAATGGACGACACATCGATGCTATTTCAGTATCCTCACTCTCGGGCTGCATGCTGTTATTCTTATTAAAGCCATTGTTTGTCATGTTTAAATGTCACTTCACATTTTTCCTCATCAGATCTCTAATTTCCTCATTTGCCTGTAATTGAACATCTGCTTGTAAAGTGCAGTTCTGACTCTCTGTGGAGGTGAGCAGCGTGAGTGAGCAGTGCCAGGTCTGAATACTGAGAGCTTATGCACCCAGAAGGACTTATTTCATTACTCTGCCTTGAGGAAAGGTTTGCTGCCTGACAAGGCTGCCATGGGCAGCTGACTGGTGCTTTTCATTTTGCCATTGCCTGCACCTCTCCACCTTGTCTGTAGCTTTAAAAAAGTCACTCGAAGGAATGCGGTCCCCATCGCCTGAGAATGGAAGCAAACCGAGGATTAGTGCTTTGCTGATCCTGGCAGCTGCAGACAACACCCGACACTGTTCAGAGGTGCCTGCCTGCGCGCACACACACATCCGCATAGCAGATTAAATGTTTTATTTATCCAAACATGTCTCAGAGACAGAGCTGCTCAGGGGGCGGAAATAATCTCATTGGTTGGTTTAAACCTCAGTGGACAGAGTCCTACATTTCTTTTGGAGGGAATGTCAGGTAAATGGTTGGGTTGATGAGCAATCTAAAGCAATAATAGACCTTTTTTTAATGGTATTATTCATTCATGACGACTGTATTCGTGATGTTGATGAGGGCAGGGTTGCTAACCTCTACAACTGTTAAACTAATTTAAACATGAAAGGGCTACTGCAAGATAAGTGGGCCGCTCGTATGCATTCAGTTTTGTGTTTTATTAACACTTAGTAGAAATATTTAAAGGATTCTTATTACTGGGTGTTGCTTCTGCTTTGTCTTTTTCCAATGACGTGTGTCTAAACCTTTGCCACCGGCTGCCCAGAAAGTCACTTCACTGCAGACGAATGTGAATCACGAGGCTGATGTATTTGTGGCTCTCAGCAGGAGGGGGGACCGCACCATGTGTTTGACGTGCTGTGATCATCAGATAATTTTGGCTTAGATGAGCAAGTAGCCTGTGATCTTCCCATAGCTCACCGAGGTCTAGCGAGGATGGATTATAGACATTTATCTGTATTAGAGGCACCTTTTCTTGTTGAGACCGGCACTTCCTTCACTCAAAACCTAATCGCCGAAAATATATTTTGTTGCGGAATCATTAAGAATTTAGACGTGCAATATATTACCCTGAGTTTGTTTTGACACTTTACATTTAATATTAGTTTGAGAGGATTTTTAAGACGTGGTGAGTCACAGTGTCGTCTAAACAGTCTCCACGCTGTGTTAAGTTAATTTGTTCAGCTCCTGCAGGATCAGGTGAAGAGCTCACCTTTAAACTGGAGTTCTTCAATCAAACTTCGGCGACTGGTTTTCAGCACTAGGAGTCAACCAGCTACTGGCTAGCCTAACAAATCCATCCAGGATTTAATCTGGTACCAAAGGCTTACCAAAGTCTGGAATAAATTAATAAGAAAAATGTTGCAGCCACCTCTCTACCTGTAATCCCCACTCTGTTGTCTCGAGCAATGAATCCACCAACAGCACATCACCAATCACGTAGCGCTGAAGGACAAATGTTTAAAAAGTCTTACATTTTTACTGCAAATGTATATTAGTTCTGTTTTTCGTCCCCATTTGTAATCTCGTCAAGCTCTTTATTTGTGTGGGACTGTAGTAAGAGTGACGCTACTGAGCTCCCGGGAACTGTGGCCAAACCGTTTTACTACATGTTCAGCGTTCCGCATTTCTCCCACATGTACTCATTGGAAAAGTAGCGGCTGTAAAACACTGAATAAAATTTAATGGGCTTTACAAACCGCACAAAGTGACTCAAAAATTAGTCGCACGTGCAGAGAAGAACGCTGATGCTGGTGCTGTAACGAGTGGAGGAAGCTTGGGAAGTTTGTAATTGGGTTTCCAGTTCTCTGTAATACATCTATAATACTACAGACAGAAAGAGTTTGGAGGTTGTCATCTGACTTCAATACTGACAAGTCCAGTGGCATTTTATACTACAAGACTTTGCTAGTTGCTTTATTTAAGCTGGTCCTGGATGCTAATAGTCAGAGCCAACATTAGATTTGAGCTTTTTAGTTTAAACTCAGCACTATGAAAGCCAAGGACACTGGTTAGTCATTGTACTGGTTGACTTTTTCTAATGTAGAAAGTGAAATTACAACAAAGGGAAACTGGGTTACAATGATAAGTAGGAGATTCTGTCAGGAGATGGACATGAAGCTGACCAAGCTGTACAGTATGTGTGTGATGTTGCTCTACAGTACCTCCTGCCTTTTATAAGGTGCGCTTTTATTTTGAAAATCCTTGTTTTTTATTGGTTATCACAGTCGTTTGATTAGGTTCTCAGGTCAGGGTGACAATGTGCCTGTACCTTGCAATCCGTTGCTGTTGAGCCTTGGAGAAGCTTTGTTTGTAAGTTTATATTATATATCATATTTGTATAATTCATATTTTTCGAATATTGTGATGGTTTATTTCACATTTGGTAAGATTTCTAAGTTCATGCTAAAATTAGTATTTTCTGTATCTTTTTTTAGTTTCACAAGAAGATTGTTTCTGGCTTTGTTACGGTGACTAAGATCTTCAGTAAACGGACCTCAACTTGCTACACGTCTCAGTCATCTTTCACTTTTCCAGCAACAAAGTGTTAAGCTGTCTATCACTTTGTGAACGCAGGGGACAGAATAATGTGACTGCATAAAATCAGGAACACATAATTAAACCATAAAATATGACAATTGTTTTAAAATGCTTTGGCAACTTGATAACCTGATGTTCATGTCAGCAACACATGCTGAATTGAACTGAATTCAATAAAACTGAGTTGAATTGCATTGAGCTGAACTGTTCAAAACATAACTCTGACCACTGTGTTGCTCAGCTAAGCTAATCATTAAGTAAAGTTAGATCATATCAAAATAACTATATACTTATCATGCCTCCATGCTGTGTCGTGTGTGCAGAGATTAACTCACAGTTGAATGATTATTATGTCTTCTAGACTTCAGACTTGTACCAAGACTTACAAAAGGTAGTCCAACCATCCCATCTTAAATACTTCTGACTTTTTTAAATAGTTTAAGATGATGTGTATGCATCCATGTGTAATCCTCCTCTATTTTTCTCTCTTTTAGAAAACCAGTTGCCAAAAGCATTTTAAAAAATTCTCAAGTGTACCGACAAAGCCACCGAGTGCACCCGCAGTATTCTAAACTTGGTGGTTCTTTGACCACTTAGAGAGAATTGCTATATAATGTATGACTGCATTACTGCATGTTCTCTGCCTCCATGTGCACAGTGAGGAGGAGGAGAGAGACGTAGCAGAGACAGAGCAGACTTTGTGATAATTGAAACTAACGAATGATTGAACTTTTGAATTTCTTTGATTCTTCTTTGACTCCTGAGAAAGGTGATCATGTTGAAAGACCCTCGCACGGTGGATAAACTGTACGCTGGCCTTTGCTTGTCAGTCATGATTACGAGCAACAATTGATTTTGCTGTTGTCTTTAGAGACCATCAAAATGATTTGTAGATCAATTTACATTCTACTGCATCACTCACTGTTGGAATAAACCCTTTAGGCCAAGAACACGTACTCTCATGTAGAACCGTACGTTTACAGTCACCTATCAATCCCGCTGAACATTTGCTAAATTAGCTTTTCTTCTACCGGAGCAGGAGGGGGGAGGGATTGTAGGAGCAGTTTCTGAGGAGAAATCTGGTGTTGACTTTTGACTGAACTCAAATAAATCTTGGACCGGCGATAAAGTGAATTCCGAGATGTTTGCTGAGATTAGGTCAGAACCCTCTTTACCCGTCTGCATCCCATGTACTTCTGGCCGGGATTATTTTTATCTGGAAGACACTGGCTGATATCGTTTTTCAAAGTGAGAATCCGCCTGCGCAGCATGAGTAATCCATCTTGGTTCCTCTGACAATTTCCTGTGGAACATGTGTGTGCTCTTTATTCCTGAAGGGATACCTCAGCACACGAGTGGAGATGAATATCTCTGGAAGGGGGAATAAACCACGAGAGCAATTTGTGATTAAAGGAATCCTCTGGAAGTACATACACAAAAAAAAAAAAAACCCTCCTCTGTGGGTCCAGGCTGATAAACTCCCTCTCCTCACAATGCAATTACCAGCACAATCACATCATGTTCCACAGGCGAGAATTAAGATGTTCTCAATCAGTCTGCTTCATTAAGACACCTTCCTATAAAAAAAAAAGAAAGCACACTTTTACACAACATTTATTCTGAGAGGGCTCATTTGCACTGAGGTCCTTAGACGGGAGACTGTGTGTCTATATATATGTGTGTTAGAAAGTTAATGAGAAAAGGAGTTTTTGTCTCTCTCTCTTTTTTTTTTTTTTTTAATTTTTCGTTATAGGCCCCGATAAGGTAACGGTATTTTCATGCCTGGAGACATTCGTGCACTTTTTTGCCTTTTATTGTTGAAGTGAGACCGGTATGTTTTAATTTCATTTATCTCCACTCTATGAATATTGAGGCGTAGCTATTCTTGTTATTTAGAAAAAATAAATAAATCCTGGAAGGGAACATGCAATATTCAAATGGTCAAACAAACTGCACTTTATGATGCAGCACACAAATGTGCAATTTGTGCTGTATCGATCAAAAAAAGTAATGCAAGAAAAAAAAGAGAAATTCATCCCGGCTGTTGGGAAAGAACTTACCCTGCTTACATTATGGTAATTCACGCGGGAGCAGTAGCGGTAGCATTTCATAGAGTAAGAGATTAATACTTGCGTCGCAGCTCAGCACCCCTGTCCCCTGGCCATGTTTTTATAAAGCAACAATATTGCCAAAGAAGCTTTAATGCTAGCCGGTGCCCTGGAGACAAGTGTCAATACACAGCGAACCAAAAGGAAAGTCATTTCAAGTACTGCCTGCGACTTACTGTACTCCAGTGTTAATGTAGCCAAATAGAAAAGAAACACCTAAAACAGCACAGAATCCTGCTCCCAGTAGCAAAGCTCGTCTTTGTTGAGACTTGGAGAACGGGTGCTCATTCTGCGTCGATCATTCTTAAATATTTGCTTTGTCTCGGAGCAACACAAAGGCACTTGTCACGGCGTCGTCGAGCCTCCCTCCAAAAGATCCCCGTCAGGTGGGCATTGTCGACGTGATTGATGGTGATTGTCTGCAAGGTACAGTGCTTTCTTACAGTTCAAACACTGGTAGGATATACTGTAAGTGAGCTGCGTGATGAACACAAAGGGAGGGGATTTGTGCTCCTTTTTTGTGGCTACCGGGTGTTTTTAATGTGGTCGGACCAAGAAGTAATTCACAGGCTTAGTGAAAGCACAAGCTTTTTTTTTTCTACAATTTCTACAATTTCATGTAGCAGATGCTTTTATCCAACGCGATAGAGCAGATAGAAGACAAGCAAGGATCTAGTCAGGACAAAACAATCTAGATAAGTGATTGATAACATTTTTTTTTTACTTGTGCTCTATTTCTACATCCTACCAACTCTCATTTTGCATGATGCACAGTTTCCTGAAACTATCCTGTAGCATCACGGATGTTCCAATAATCCAACCTAAATGCATGGAAAGCAAGCGAGAAGGAACATTGCGTAACCATGAGTGACCTATAGACTTTTATGGCACTGCAGCCATTTATGTTCAGCGTCTTACTTCAGGCTATAGCAGAGTTGGACTATCGGAAATTGATAAAGATTGTGAAAGATTGTTAGAAAATGCAGTGAAACAGGAAGAGCTCATCAGCAGGGAGTTTGTGGAGAAGGAAAGCGACTTATGGTCCAAATTAACTATAAGGCTGCCTCCACCTCCCACTAGTTGTAGCTTCAGATATCTGCAACTTTTCAGAATTCAAGCTGATGATATCTACATCATTTTGACCAGTTCGAATTTAATACCTTCGAAAGACAATGCAGCCATCTTGAATCAATGGGGAATCGAGGATACCATGAACTAGAATTATGACTAGTCAGAATTAAACTGTAGACGTCTGAATTAATTCTAGTCATAATTCAGTTGCACATATCTCCAGTGTAGCTCACTGTAATGAGAAACCAAACGCACACAAACGATGGAAGCGGTGTCATTTGAAGAATTACACTGTGGATATCTGAAATGTCCTTTTTGACCAGGAATAGATTATTTCTGCCATATAAATCCAATCTAGCCGGTCAGAATGCCTTGCCGTGTGTACATTTATTCAGCCGCAGCTTTACATTTCAAATCACCTCAAAGTTAATCATCTCCCCTCCGTGTGATTATGTCCAGATCATTTGCCGCGGCAGTGATCCGCGTGACAAGGTGAGAGTCGGGTTCGGCGCGGGTCTGACTACAGCAGGAATCAATATCAATTACACGTATATCGGAGAATTGTCAAAAGCCGATGCCCAGGTTGTCCCCGTTTTCCACCGGCGTCAGCCAATGGCATTGTTGGACTGGAATAAACCAAAAAAAAAATAAAACCTGCTTTGTGGTCTCTAATTGACCGTTAACCTTGATGTTGACAACTTCACAAGAAAACACAAGGCCCCTCCGTTTAGTCATGATGCCGCATAAAAGCAGACATCTGAGGAGTCGTACCGCGGTCGCATCTGTAGGCTTTAGCGTCCTGAGTGGAAAGCTGCACAGCTGGGCTTGATTTATGCCGCTGACAAGGCCGTTTCTCTCCAGCACAGCGGCACTGTGGGAAACCTTAGGAGAGACAGCCTTTCAATTTATCTCCGACAGCCCCTCCCACCCTCCGCACTTCAGGGTTTTTTAAGGGAGTCAAGAGCATAGATCAACACCTGAAGTTAGGTCCCACCCCTTGTCCCGGCTCAGAGGATACGGTGACCTCGCCTCTTTTCCACCCGCAACGCTCGCCACCATTACAGCCTCTCGCCTCCAGCGCTGTTAGCAAACGCTGACGCTTTTGATACAATTATGATTAGAAACACCACCCGCAGGTAGGTCGATGGCGGCCAGCGTAGGTCGGAAACACCAACACGGACACGCCTGGCTCTTATCTGGTGAGCTTACCAAGGCGGCCAAACATAATATCAAACACATCCCCGGCAGTATTTTTTTTTTCTTTTTCACACTTACCTTTTTTTTTTTTTTTTCCATTTAGTTAACTGGTGTTTGGAAGTGAGCAGCTGCTGAAGTGGTGAGCTGAGCAAGCTGTGTGCGCGCTCAGGCAGTAATCTTTGTGTACAAAAAGGCCTTAGCCGAGACTAATTATTTGGTGAAATCACCGTAAGCTTGTGACGATCTCTCTTCCTGTGGTCTCACGGCTGAGTAATTCCACTGATAGAATCTTAACCCCTATTTTCACAAGCCGGTTTTATTTACCCCGTTAATTAAGTAGAGAGGCATACAGGCCCTCTATCCTCCAGTCGGGCTGCCAATCAGCCGCGGCGGCGTCACGGCATCGCTAAGTATTCAAAGAATGGTCCCGTTTGGAACTCTCAAATCACAATCTGATCTGTGATTATGCATATTGTTTGCATGTTGAATTTTTATGAGTGCACTCGTGTTCTTCGACAGCATTAGCGACTTAGCGTGTTTATGTAGAAAGCGAGATAATATGATTTCTCTATTTGAGGCTCCTGCTGCTGCTGCTGCCATTAGAAAAACCGGCTCCGCGTTTCCAGGCCGGCACTCAGTTCAAAGCCGCTGCACTCAATGCGCAATTTTCTTGCCTCTTTTTTTTGTGATTCATTATTTGGATTGTGACAGTTTCCTCTCACAACGTAGAATTTATCAAACAGATCAAAGACAAAATATGTCTGAATGAAACATCAAAACAAGGCTTTCAAGTGTCTTTTTGATTGTGGGGAAGCTTTACAAAAAGCCAACGTCTGCATCTGTTAACAGCGTCTCAAAGAGAATGTAAGGAAATAACAAAAACAGGCTTTTACTTTGGACCGGGCTCTTTCCTGCGATTTCCACTTCACAGTGCCCCGTGATAGCTGCTCTGTGACTGATGTTATTTGTCTCTTTCATCTTGTCACAGAGCAGGGAGGATCAACACTGTACAGCCCCTGTCCTCTGAGGCTTGATCTCTTCCAAAATACACACCTGTGTTTTTCGGGATTACACGAGTGCATTTTGACATCTCGCTGTGTTCGAAATAATCGCCTCCTTTTAGGAGAATTATAGCCATGTCCATTAAACCCCCGTGCGAGGCGGGGATGAAAGGAGTGGCACTTGTGTTCATCTCACCTGTGAATTATTGATACCTGCCCCTCCGCTGGCTTCTCTTGGGATGGAGGTGGGAAATGTCTCCTCGCATAATGGACACGTCCGCGCAGACATGCTGTCTGGGCCGCGGTGAGGAAAGAGGGGAGAGCCGGAGCAAAACTGAAATGTGTTAATAGTAAGCCTCCATCTCTTATTCACCGCTCCTGCGCTTTGGTTGACTTCTACTGTATTTGACCTCATCTGCTTTCCCATTAGCTTCATACTGAAACGATGAACCCTTCCGCCGAAAGCTGGCCTTTCTTTCGTGTCGCGTCGGTGAGAGTTAGAGGTCCTCCAGTGAACGCCCAAGAACAGACTCGGCTGCACAGGAAGGCTGATTTAACTGTGTTGGTGCTGGCATGCAGCGCCAACTTGTTTGCTCTCCGCAGAGCCCCTCTTACAAGATGCATGGTGCACCAGCCACATGATAGCTGTTTTGTCCCCGAGGATAAGGGGATTGTGGATATACAGAGCGCGGTGAACAAATGCAGGTGTTTAGTTATGTTGAGATATCGCTGTGAGCCTCGTGCTGGTTGACTTGAATTGGGTCAGAGCTTGTTCTAGTTAAAATTATATGTTTTGCCGTTTTGCTTACAGCTTTCACTCACTGTGGCACTATTTAATGGATGCAGTGGTACGCGGCGCTACCTTTCCTTCAAATGCCAGCCAAGCAACGTAATTAATGTATAGCAGTTGTTTTAATTGTGCTTACTCTGCGCAGGGTTATGGTCAGTCGTAGGACGGTGGTGACATTTAATGGGCCGCTTTCTTCAAATTTATCAGCCCGCAGGTTTGATGTCGTTAACGGCGAACCGTCCCACACTGCGATATGCCCTCGTGTAACTGATGGTCATTGTTGGCTACTCTGCATTCAGCACTTTTCTCTCAGCACTGATATAAACCCAGAAGTCTCCACTCAGCAGCACCATGTGGTTTAAAAGTAGATTCACTTACACTAACTGCACTTTCTTATCGCGACCCCTTTGAAAACGACCCCAGTGTAGCAGAGGAAGGAAAAGTTAACACTCTGCCGAACTGCGTTTCACAAGTGTTGGATGCAAACAGGAAAACAGTTTGTCGCTCACGTCGCAATGAAAGCTGATGAACAGTTTTCCTGTGTGTCATTCAGAACTCTACCACTGAGCTCAGACTGCATCAGTGAGTATCTCAGCTGTCAGAACGTTGTTTTACATGTTGAGCCCTGCTGCGGTGTTAATTAATGCAGTATTTACATATACAGTTGTGGCATATTGATCTAATTGGTGCTTTGCAGAGCAGTGGATGTGGAGGGTCAGAGGAACAGCACACGTTCTGTGAGCTCAGGAGGGAAGAACTTTTACTTTCTAATTAAGATTACAAAAACAGAACTTTATTTTGAAATATGGGTCACATGACTACGTATAGCTGCAAGAGTTCACTAGCAATGGTAGAACTAAGTACACTAAAGTACTGCATTTAAGTACAATTTTGTTGTACTTGTAGTAGTTTCGTTCTTCTACTCCACTACACTTCCTCTACATTTATTTGACAGCTTTAGTTGCTTTGTAAATGTATTTTAATAATAAGAATAAGCATTTTTTTTAACTAGTAGTCAGCCACGGTGACTATAAATATCCAGTTAAATGTTAAAATGAATTATATGCAGTGGAGTTTTTCCCATATTCTGATTTATCCGTCTCTAACCACAGCACCTTTCTGATTACTGCAAAATCAACTCACATACAGAAGAAATTTCAGAAATTGATGAAATACACATTAGGTAATTTGAGCAATTTGTCTTGTTACAGTAAATAAATATGTCAGCCTAACAGTTAGTCAACAATTGGCACTATGAAACTTTGAAAACAAGCATTTGACAAGCATTTCCTGTGAGGCTAAAGGCACGCTACCCGGGTTGCATTGAGCTCGCTGTGCATAGACGCTGACTGGAGACCATTAACTGCTACAGAAGTCTGTGTCATGGTGTTAACTAAACCTGATTTTAGTTAACCGAGCTAATTTCAATCAGCTAGATTATTAAAACCAATCAACAGTTAATCATTAGAAACCCTAATGCAAAATGCAATCAACAAATGAATGATGGTGTAGTGTTATAGATTATATTAAAACTTTATTTATCCCTGAGGGGGAGTTACTAAGCCATCCAATAAGTAAATTAAATAAGGTAGTTAAAGCGTCTTCATCAGCTGCAACATTAACGTGATGAACACATGAACCCATCATCCATTATAATAAACTAATAGTACATCCATTATTTATCTGCACACCGCTTAATCCTCATTAGGGTCGCGGGGGGCTGGAGTCTATCCCAGCCGACTCAGGGTGAAGGCAGGGGACACCCTGGACAGGTCACCAGTCTATCACAGGGCTACACTTAGAGACAGACAACCAAGCACACTCACATTCACACCTACGAACAATTTAGAATCACCAATTAACCTCAACATGTTTTTGGACTGTGTGGGAGGAAGCCGGAGAACCCGGAGAGAACCCACGCAGAAAGATTCTGGTGCCCCCACCGGGACTCGAACCGGCAGCCTTCTTGCTGCGAGGCAACAGTGCTAACCACTGCTCCACCTTGCATCCCACTAATAGTACAATGTAGTGCAATATTCTGACATGATACCTATAACACTCTTGTGACTCCTGTAGCTGTAGCTGTAGTATTGCTGCTTCTACCTAATGACAAGATCTGAGTACTTCTTCTACCTCTTTTAACCAGGGACAAACCCACAGAGAATTCTAATCTGCGCTGAGCTTCAAGGCGTCTCTGAGCTTGACGGATTTGTTTTTGGCCAAAACCTTTACTTTGCGGCTTCACTGTCTTTGTGCTCGTAGTGCAGTTTTCATCTAACAGGCAGTTGTTTTCAACAAAATATGCTCTTTTCTTGTGCACTACCTATCCAGCACTAAACTGCAGAAAGGCAAAACAGAACAAAAAAGAGACCGAATCAGAATTCAAATGAAAGCGTATATCCACCAGGTGGCCAAAAAACCCAGCTCCAGATGTTGCTCGTCCTCTGCTGGATGTGTAAATAAGCAACTCTAAAGTAATTAGCGCTGTAACACTCGCTGTGATTTTGGAAATTCCAACACTGGTTTAAAAGTGGCTTAAACTAAAAACCGTTAAATTTTAGATATTTCTATCCCAAATAAAAGCCATCTGCCGACTACTGTTTAGCAGCAGGTAAAATATAAAAATATGCACAAAGAAGTGTGAGTGAGCCACATGAGGGCAGCTGTAAATTGGCACATTACCAAAGCAGTGAATTTGCAGGCCCTAAAATTGAAACTGTGAACTTAAAAACCCTGAATTGTTCCTGAGGGGAACTGTGGAGTCAGGTGGTAATTTTCTGAAAGTTCTGTCGCAACGGGCAACTCCGGCGTGTGAAGTAACTGATGACTGCAGCTTGGAACAATAGACAATGCCGGCGTCTTCAGCTCCGTCCTCCGTCTTGCGTGGATCTCTGAAACTCTCCCTTCCACGTCACAGCTCTGTTCGCTCTGTGATTGTAGGCGAACGGAGCGATTTAGCAGCCACACATCATTTTCCCTCCTCACAATCAGGCTGTTTTACATGTACAGTTTGCAGAATCAGCAGAGCATTCCAGATAATTAAAATGCAGTGTGCTTTGACGAGGTGGTCCACCCTTGATTTCCCACAGTACCTCGCGTTCAAGGGCACAATTTCCATTTTTGCTTGTTATTTAGAAAATGTCAACTTTTGTTAGGGCCTTTCGACCTTTTTTTTTTTTTTGAAGCACTTGTGGCCGTTGTCTAAAGGGCACGGAGCCACTGTTGTCCTGGATATCTTCAAGTCATGTGCTGAATTAATCACCCCCCCCTCCTCCTGAAAACACTATACTATTTCTCATCGTTGTCATCTGCAAAGGGGAAAAACTTAATTAGAGACACTGAGAAATGTTCTTCGCTCCGTGTTAGTCACTTAGCATTTCTGCTACGTCAGCCCCATGCCACGTTGTTAAATTTTACAATGCATGCATCGCAACACGTATTACTAATAGCACACCCTGATGCTGTGGCAGGCAGTCATTTAAATGATCTGCTTTATTTCAACCGCAGGATCTCCATCCTGGACAACGGCAACCTCCGGATATGGAACGCGACCAAATCCGACGCGGGCCTTTACACCTGCGTGGCGAGGAACCAGTTTGGCGTGGCGAGCAGCACGGGGAGCATCACCATTAAAGGTATTTCCTGCTTTTCTTTACATTTCATCACTTGTCTCATTTTGTAGCTCAGTCAGCAGGCCAATAAACTGCTGGATGCTTTCTTTTCCAAATGAATGTTTTCTACTCTGGCAGCACGCAGAGCTGCTTGATATTTTATTACGCTCGTTGAAAAACGAAGCCGAAGCGCGCGATTTCATAAATAACGAAATGACCAGCGTTGAGAAGAAGGATTTCTTGAAGCATCCAACCACCTCGATCTCTCCGTCTTTCTGTCACACGAGGAGGTTTTTTTTTTTTCTGTCTGTGTTGTCATTACTAGAGAGACAGAGACACCTCGGTCGCGATGTCTGTTTGCAGAGATGTTGAAAACATTCAGCTCACTGCCTCAGTGCCTCCAGTACTGTCAGAGGATATGCTGTGTGAAAAAAAAAAAAAAGTCCTGGTGTTGTTAGATCATCTGGGCTGGGGATTGCATTTCTGCTCCAGTGCTGTGACTTATTATACTTCATTAAAAATGAATGTGAGCTGGGTATAAAGTGCTGTGGCTTTATTCTGTCCACACTGCTGTTTTTCTGTCCTATTTCCACGGGGGACAGTGTTCTCACCTCTTCGGGGTTCCTGGGGGATTTGCTGACATATTGGGTGAACTATAACCTCACGGTGACCCCCTCCTGTTCACAGAGGTTGCTCGGTTCATTTGTGTTGTGGTTATTTGTTCTGCCTTGACCTTCCCTTGTTGGCTGGCTCGTGGAGATTTATAGACTTATTGATCTGCAGCATATTGGTCTAAAGAAGAAAAGTTCATGCCTCGTATTTCAAAAGGTTGATATGGATTTACATGTACTTTATATTCCGCGTGATTATTGGAATTTTTCCACATCAAATGTTCCAGACAATTTGCTCGTTCTTCCGCTCATTCACAGACCCTCTGGGCAGAATCGTGCTCTGTAGATTCCCCCTCACACGTTTCAATCGCCACCGAAGAAGAGAATACGTTCATCGTATGTGAAGCACACATCGATCGTGTGCTCCATAGGTATGAAACCTTTCACCTGTTGGGGGAATGAATTGCACACGTTCAAAAAAGAGAATCTCATAAAGACGGTGCCAAAAAAATCCTTCCAATCCCACAGACTATGTGATGAGAAGCGCCGTATGTTTTCCATCACTCTCTGAAGTAGAATCATTTTTTTATAAAGTCTGGAAGACGGAGCTTCTCCCTCTTCTTGTGTAGTTTATGATTTTCGCTCAAAGGTTCAATCCATTTAATTGTCTTTCTTCTACAAGTTAGCAATCTGTAAAATCCTTTGAAATGCAGTGTCAACAGAACAGCCGTCTGCTAAAATAGCTTCAATTTTCCAAGTAGTTGCTATAGAAACCTGGATTAATTGACTTTTTTTTATCCCTATAGGCTCGTGTTAGATTGAATACTTTAAAAAACATTGATGAATAACAGCAAGAGGAATATCATGCACTGTATCCATACATTCATTCTGTTTTTTACCAGCAAACGCATCACATAAAGGAATTTTAAAAAGCTCTGGACCAGCTCTGTCTTTTCTGTAAATCACTATCAAGGCATGTTTCCTTTTTCTGTTGAATTATAAAAGACAGATTTCATATATTATGAATGCCTGAAAGTCAGCAGCAGTCAAGGATGTGGGCTGGAGCTTTAGAGTGCACCTTGCCTCTGATTTATGCTGATGCCTCACTCTTGCCTCCCCATCGACGACGCTGCCGCCTCTCCGCAAAAATAATCAGTAACCTTTGCATAATTGAGCGAAGAAATTAACAATGTAAAACGTCTTTTGTATTTTGCCGCTTGTACGCGTTAATTGCTGTGAAATTTTAAGCGCAACTTTGAGGCAGGATGAAAAGCGCAGCGTTGCCGCCGTTCTGCCGGTTACACTCTCCTCTTTCCCATTTATCTCACACTGTGAAATGAAAACGCTGGAGAACGCCCCCAAGCCAATCAGTGTGAGTGAAGGGGGGCCGTGGAACCTGCCGCTCTCGCTGTAGGTTCAGTTTGATGGCCTATATGTGATTTTTCCAATCAAGCTGCAAGGAAACACACACACACACGTCTTCTCAGCATAAATAGACGGCGCCGTTATCCACTTATTATTCTTGCAAAAGGGAATTTTTTTATTTGACACCCTCACTCACTCGCTTCCTTTCCATCATCGTATGTTTGAGCTGTTTTCTGCGGCTGATGTACAAATGTTCCCGTATATGATCTGGAAGCCTTTCTGTCACAATCGATATTGTTTGCAAAATGGGACAGGGTAATTTACATGCGCTACTTCATTGAGGATTGGAAACCTGTTTAGCGAGGAGAAATTTGTGTTGCCGGATCAGCCCTTATGGGAGATGACAGTAGTTTATTCAAATTGACTTTGGCGATATGAATGCTGAAAAATACCTGTCAAAAAGCATTCGGCGTCTCCTGCTGTGAATAAGCCACCTAGCAAACAGCGGAGGAGCAATCACAACAGATGAGCCCTGTTAATGTCCCCATTATTCCAACACTGGGGGGATATTAGCAGATTAATTGCACTTGATTATAGATGTGCTCCCTGAATTTTGATTACACTGGAGATGAGCCGTTGCAATTAGAGTTGCCGCCGATCATTACAGATGGTCAGTGAACTCAAAACTTGGGAGATCATACAGCGTTCACTTCTGTTTGTCTCTGCAAAACCCTGAAGGCAATTTGTCTTTTTCCGACTCCGTGACACGTCGTCGCAGCCGTTTGCTTTGGAGGTGTTTGGGGAGCACAAAGGGAATGTCTTATCTGTATCATGTTCATTGTGTATGCACTGTTGTGTTGCTAGTTTTGCTTTTTTATTTTGCTACTGACATGACTCTAGTGACGTCTTTTTTTTGGCATATTTATGGGTCCCAGAAAAGCCATCTTACTTTTCCTCTTGCACCACCATGAGGTTCACATATGTGCCTTTTATTTTGCATTGCTATTAAATTAAGTACAGAAATGTACATTCCCCTCCGGATGAATTGTTATCACTTTATTGATCCTTTACCTTTTCACCCAGGTCAAAATCAATGGCAATTCTGTCAGCTTCAGATGTATTTTCAGTTGCAAGTATTAAATTAAATTGCAAATATTAGCGTGCTAGCAAACTAAAGGCCTCTTTGCACTGGTTGATCTTTAGCTTTTTGAGCTAAAAGTTACTAATCATGAAATAAAAAGTCCTTGTTTGCACCAAATCTGTGTCACAAATCTAGCCCCTGGCGCCCATAAACATTTTCAGCTACAATGCATTCACAATTCTGCAATTTAATATTGTCGCTACAGTTTGACAGATTGATGTTAAGTCCTGTCAAGCTTAGTTTGTATACTCCAATATTCCAAATCACACATTTGCTTTAGAGGACTGTGCATCACACAACACCCTGTTTGGACAGTGGACTGTATATAAAAGATGGATGTAGCCCCAGGTTCTGAAAAAAAGTGCTTCAAACTGCGTTCTTTTTAACAGCCAGCAGGAGGCGACTTTTCTAGTTGGACAAGAAATCCGATTGTGTAGAATCCTATGAGAAAATGAGTCGACTTCTTACCTGATTCATTTCCTCTGGAAACATTTTCCTCATGGGTTTATAGTATTTTTCGTTAGTTTCAATTCAGTTTGTAAATTAAACAATAGATATTAAAGCAGGGGGTGTTTTAGAGTGCGTCTACCTCAGGATTACCAAGTCCCGATCATATGTAGGAAACTACGCGCAAATATGATTGTCAGTCAGATCCACATGTCGCTCATCACACTCCATTTAAAAACCTTATAAAGATATGAAAATAACTCTCCAAAATTGTCTAGAATTGTTTAAAGAAATAGGAAAAAGACAATAGCAAGCAATTCATGTTGTTCTGTGACTTGCAGTAAACTTGCATAATCACATTAGTCAGCATGTTAGCGTAGTTAGCATGCCAGATGTTAGCATGCTTCCTGTAGCATCCAGCCCAGTATCTAACAGCAATTTTTTTTTTCTGATCACACAACTTGATCTCAGTAACATGAACCTAAATACTATTTTTTATCCTGAACTGTTACAGTTTTTAAGCAAGCTCCGCCGCCCGTGCTGAATGGCAGCAACCATGTGAAATAAATGCGATGTGTGGTTTCTGACAGCCATATAGAAAAATAATGAGCAGCCATCTGTCAGTAATCACCAGCAGGTTGCTACAGATGGGCCACTGCACAGCATACGAATACAGCGCCGAGAGGATCTTGTAACTATCTGTTGAGCGATGTAGACAAGGTTTTCTTGGCGTTTCAAGTTCGTCCTTGAGAAACCTTTGATTTGTCCTTAAGAAAATAAGCAAAGCTCAAAAAAGGCGCGTCGGAGGAGTTTGTGATGTGCTGATGAAAGCATTCTTTTTGGTTTGTTGGTTTGAAAAGGAACGGATGGAAAATTTGAGAGCGAAAGATGTCTTTGTGTGAGGGTCGGCTCGTTTTTGTTCCGAAATGACCTGTGAGTTTACAGCGAGGATTGAAGAGCTTTTTCCACCAAGGTGATGCATAATGTTGCAGTGATTTACCTTGAAATACGCCACATGAACCTCGGCATCATGTGCACCGTCAGACTTTGGTAGATCCTTTAAAGGAGCTACTTCTGACCTGCAAGTGGAAAAATAGTTTCTTTACAAAAATTTGTGTTTATCTTGAACCTGGATGCCTCCGAGTCATCTGTGTGAATCTCAGTTTGAAGGACTTGGAAGGTGAAAGTGAGGCTTCAGCAAATTTGTTTTCAAGCTTCCTGTGCATCACGTGGCCTGTGGCTCCTCAACGCCCCTCGTGGATGCATTATTCAACCTCACATCACTCGTCTCGTGAGAAAACCTTTGTGAGTGGATGTACATCGGAGAATACACACTTATGTATTACAGCTTCAGATCATTAAAGCAAGGAGAGATTATTCACAGCAGGAAGGGAAGAGTGTGGGCATTATTTATAATGTTTGTTGGGAGGCTGCTGAAAGTGGCCATGTGAGGCTGCCAGTACGCCTCGGAGAGGAGCTGGGAGTCATTTGGTAACTGTTAGCGCGCTCTGCTTTGTGGTCAACCATATGTTATTGTTACACAGCTTCTCTGAGTGCTCCCACTGTGAGCCAGTGTTAGTAAGTCATTTGTTTGGCCACATTAAGTATCTGGGGTCCTTCTCCTCCTTCACTTCCTTTGCCTTAGAATGGCGTTTAGTGCTGGTGGAGCTGTTTGTAACTTAACCACTACGACTGGATGTTTTGCATAAAAGATTGATCCAATTCTCGTTCATCTACACGTCAGGCGTGGTTGTTGTTTATTTTTATATCAAAATGATACTTGGCTCAAATACAGTTCATTTCACCAGATAAAAAATCAGTTTGTTCAAAGAAAGCAACTACAAGTTACTAACAAATGGTTAATTTGGCCTGTCTCGGTAAAGATATGTCATGGTACATCTGCTACTAATGTCTAGAGGGAAGGGTGTTGGGATGGATGGTTGGCCCAGTGAGCACGTCTAAGGAGAATGACTTTTTTTGCTTCATTATATAGTATTATTAGTGTCTTCTCATGATTTCCTTGAAAGTTTGTAATATATTTGTGCAATGTTGTTGCTGGTTAAATGTGAAATAGGTCCATCTACAGCAGAGGTGTCCAATCCTGGTCCTCGAGGGCCACAATCCTGCATGTTTTAGATGTTTCCTTCTTCCAACACACCTGACTCAAATGATCAGGATCCTTATCAGGCTTCTGCAGAGCTTGATGATGAGCTGATCATTTGAATCAGGTGTGTTGGAAGAAGGAAACATCTGAAACATGCTGGATTGTGGCCCTCGAGGACCAGGATTGGACACCCCTGATCTAAAGCCAAGCAAATATTAAGCATTCATCTATTATTTAGACCGTTGTCCTTGCATGTTAAATTCTACACTTGCTTGCTTTTTTAAACCAGCGGCAGCTAAGGGCCGGGAACGTTGTGTTGCCTCGAGGGAATTTCCTCAAATTTGACGAGAATATTCACTTGAATGAACAAATTAGAATTTAGAGGTCAAAGGTTACTGTGATACACAAAATACATTTTTGGGCCATAACGCATAACAAAAACATGCATTAATCATAACAGAAATAGGATAAAATCATGAAGTGATGGATGAAAACGACAACTTGGCTGGTTGACAGAGGTAAACAACTGTACTGTCATTTGCTTGTTCAGCCTTGCCTCAATTAAAAGACTTGAGGTTACACATTGGTATCACTTTTCATTCAAGATTCAAGAGTTTTATTGTCATATGTACAGCAAAACAGGTAGCTATACTACACAATGAAATTCTTTTCTGTTCAATCTCCCGAAAAAAAAAAATAAAGACGACACATTAAGATAAATAAAGCAAGCAAATAAGAACAACAATAAACAATTAAAAGCAACAATAAAGTGTTCACTGTTATGAATATGTGCGTGTGTTGCGTTCAGTGTGTTTGAGTGATTCATTGAGAAGCCTGAGGGTTTGTGGGTAGAAGCTGTTTGTCAGCCTTGTAGTCCTGGACTTCACACTCCTACCATCAGGCAGACGCTACAGGAGTGTGAAGTTCTGTTCTTACTATATTAGGTATCAAATTACATAGTTGTTGTTGGGGAATGTCTCAAGAGTTTAAGGTGCCAACATCTCAAGAAATCTTTACCGGTAAGAGGTCAGAGAACAGCTGAGTGAGTTGTTTTCAGCGTGTTTATGTGGGTAGGTTCAAGAAGACAAAGACAAGAAATCCATTTTGTTATTGCTAACTGGGAATTCCAGACTTCTTCTCCATCTTTTCCACTTTAATGTGAGGGCCGAGCAGGATTTCTTCCAGTTCTGCACTCGCATTTAAGTGGAAAAGATTAGCTGCTCTGGCTCAACACCAGAACCAGATTCTAATCATAGAAAATGGGCTGAGGTGAAGGAGATTTGTCCAGCTGCTGACTGTCTTTTTGCCCACTACCCTTCACTATCAGCCTTACCGGCCAACCTCGACGATACTTCATGAAAACACTTCGTCTCTTCTTAAGTGTAAAAGCAGTCGTAGCTGCATCTTTAAGAAAAAGCGAGAAGAGGAAATAAAAGAACTTCAAGTTAAATATAATAAAGTTGGGAAACTTTCAGTGCGGATGCTCGTAGAAAGCAGTAAACCGATTGATACAAATGTTAGAAATGCAGAAACACAACAATCACCCAGCGATCAAATCAATCTATCCCTTTCTTATCTGTTCTAACTGTTCTGCTCACAACTTCCCCGGATTCCGCGAGGTGAGGCTAGAAATCTTGAAAATCATTGTTATCAGCTGTAGCAGGTGTCGTGTGATGTCAAAGAAGATTGTCAGTTGATGAGTTGGCAATTGACGAGTTGGCAATTTCTGCTGTTGCGCTGCCAGCCCCTGCGAAGTCGATGCTGAATTCGGCTGGCGCTACACAATTGGCAGTCGATTCTGGTCGCCTTGATGATTCTTCTTGTTGTCATCAGTGTTTTTTGTCACAGTGACTTAGTGTCCCCAGGTAGTTGAAGAATGCATGCTGTTTCTCTAAGAACCCAGTGTTTTCCTCTAATACCCGGTGGTTTTCTTTAAAGCCTGGGTTTGTGTACACTTTTTACTCTCCCCATACGGACATCCTACAGCAGATCTTTTGCAGGGAGCTACAGATGCATGGTGGAGCTCAGAAGTTGAACTTGTAATCCTGCAGCTGTGTGACTCTTTATTTTAGCTCATTATCTTTTGATTATTAGAACCCACGTGTAAAACAATAATCAATCATTTTCAGCTTATTCTATACCTTTAAAGAGTTAATCATGCGTTCATGTGGCTATACTACACTGATTCAGTATCTCTTCCTTTTCGCTCAGTAAATAAAAACACTCTCTGCTAAGCCTCCATCTTCTCTTGGTCTCCTTCCTGTGGCTTTTGGATTTATTTTGTGGCTGACAGGTCAGGTATTGATGCCATGCAGGTAAAACAGTTGGCAACCAGTTCTAATTGAAGTTCTGGTTGACCTTTTGGATTCCCTGCAGCAGAATGACATCGCTGGGGTTTATTCTCCTTGTCTTTGGCTTCCTCTTGTTGTTTCGTCTCTCCATCTTGACTGGGCAGTGGCCTTTTGTGCGTCTTCCATAACGTACAGTAGCGACAGAGCCAGAAATGTGACGAGTGGGTTGACGTGGTGGCGCCATATCGATGTCCATATTTGATAATTCATTTAGTTGGTGTTTGAGTTGTGTTTGAGGCATGTAGAAATGGCTTATATATTCTTGTAGCCCAGGTTCTGTTTTTTAATTTGATGTATAATATCACTATATGCTTTGATGATGAGTGCATTGTTTCACACTATTTCCTGTGTAAAACCCGAGAGGCCCCCCGGACTTAAGGGGTTAAAGAGGCCTGTGAGGTCGCCTAAGTCTGACCTCCAGAGGCCCATAAAGCCTTCTGAGTCCAGTTCTCTGGTGTTTCTGGCATCATATGAGTGTGAGAATTTGATGTTCTAATAGTATAAGTAAAGTTTCAGCACAAAAACAATCCTAAGGTAATTAGTGTATGCTAAAATGTAAGTGTGATTTGCACAGACATACCCAAAACATCAAGCATTCTTCTTAAAAAACAAAAACATCTTTTTAAAATATAATGATATTCATCCACTCAGCTTCAGGTTTTGGTAGAAAGTATTCTCTGTGGTAAATCAGAGAGGGTGTTTTCAGACAGTTGATTTGTGTGAACGCTGCAGCATCACTGTGCGACAACCCTTCGATGTGCATTAAGTGCATTCACCTACTAAACTATCATTCCTGAGTTGCACTGAATGTGAGTTGTAGTTGATCATTTTTGCAAAACAGGTTCAGTAACTTTGAACTGAGTTGATTTTTAAGGCTGTTGTTTACTCTCTAATTCACAGTATTGACTGGATGAAAGTAGCACTGTGAGTTTTTTAAATCCCACTATGGCACAGAGAGAGAAAGTGTCTCTTACCAATGGAGCCCAGTGTTGTTCATTCTGGCCTTGTGGAGCTGTCACTGCCTGACTTTGGGGATGTTTCTTCAGGTGGAAATTTCAAAAGATAGCCTGGGGCTTAAGGGCCAGTTAACACTGCCACATGTAGCAACAGTGCAGAAAACACTCCTAAAATCTACTGCATTTTAAGCACAAAGTGAAACATGACAACACAAGTTTGACCCACATTCGCACCTTCCTGAGGTGCCTGTCTCAGTGCATTAACACACTCCGTCTCGTCTCTTAGTGACCCCGCTAAGCGAGCGGGTTACTATCCTCTCGTTTACAGTGTCAGTAGGTAACAAGGCATTATACAAGATAGAAATCAATCAAATTATGCTCAAGAGCCCAGTGTGTGGTTGTGTAACCAACCTTGGTTGTCCGTATAATCTGTCACAAATGATGACTGAAGAGGGTAATAAGGGAGCATATTCCCACCATCATTGTCACAGGGAGTCCCGGGAGACGCTGAGAAACCACACAGCACACAGTGGAAGCAACCGAGTTCATGCTAGAAGACAAATACGCCAACCCTGCTGGAGGAATAGCGAACGAAATGCAGGCTTACAGAGTGTTTCCATGTAGCACCAACAGTGCAGCACATTTTCTTGACTATGAACCCGTGTAGGTATTTCCCTGTAGATCCTTCCTGAGCCTTTTGTTTGTTTCTCCTCACATCCTTCGTCCCACCGTTTATCCCACTGCAAAACAGTCCTGACCCCCTTTTTTTTTTGTCTTTTTTCAGAAAAGTCTGTTTCTCACCTCTTAAATTTTTTACATTCTCTATTTCCTTCCAGCATTTGTTCTACAAGATGTAGCCAACCTTTAGAAGCAAAACAGACAGAGCTGACACGGACCCCTTGAACACCTCCAGCGCGTTATTACGACTGTTTTACTGCACCGCCATCGCTCACCATTTAGCCCCAGCAGCGGCGGAGGAGGAGGAGCGGGGCCTCTCAGACACGCTTTTGATTGTATATATGACAAAAACCTACCAGTTGATAGCATTCTGGCCTGAAATCAGAAAACGACGAGATAAATCACATTGCGGCGGCGGTGGTGGTGGTGGTGGTGGTATGTGTGTGAGGGAGCCAATACAATGAAGGTATCGAATTCACTCTGGATGAAGACTGCACTGCCGGCACTTTCTACATGAATCTATGCCTGTCCAGGGATCATTTGCCATGGTTAATTTAGTCTATGAGCTCAGAGTGGCAATTTCAACCAAGTAATCACAGCACCCCCAAGAGGGAGATAGGTGCCGTACACTCCGACAACAAAGCCTCTCCCTCTCATCTCGCCTCCTCTCATGTCCTTCCACCTTCCCTCCTCTGCTGCTCACATACAAGTGCAGATAAGGGACGCTTTGCTTTATTCCCAAGTGATGCCACTGTAATGCACTGCAGGCTTGAAAAGAGAGTAGCGAAGGACTGGAAAGAAGTGCTGTTTACTGTTTTCCTAGCGGTGCGTTTTGGGAATTTCGGGCGGATCTGAGGGGAGTTCCAGGGCTGAAGGCAGAGCTGACAGTGACACATGGAGGCTTCTCAGGATGCAGGAGAGACACGTCTCAGAGTCCCCACAGAGACGAGCTCAGGCCGAAACTAATACCAGTTATTGTAGCTGCGCGCCCTAGTTTGCTGTGTGCTCTGTCCCGTATATCCTTCTATTAACTGAGTCTGACATATCCATAAGGATGATGGAAGGGCTTGGCTTTTTTTTTTTTTTTTTTTTTGCAAAGCCATTTCCTGTGCTGAATTATAATGCCTGGAAAAGGGGTGAGCAGAGCAGTGCGTTTGATCAAATGTGCAAAAAAATATATAAATGTGAATGTGTGTGTTTCAGAGCCCACCATCATCACCACCCTGCCCTCCACGCTGGACGTCACCGTGGGCGAGAGCGTGGTCCTGCCCTGCCAGGTGAGCCACGACCCGTCTCTGGAGCTCAAGTTCACCTGGTTCTTCAACGAGCAGCTCATCCACTTCGGGAGCCACGGTGGATTTTTTGAAAAAGTCGGGGGTGTAAGTCCATAATCCTTCATTCTTGGTTTCTGACAACCTGCGAGACTCTCGGGCCTCTGATTTTTAAAGGAGCTGTCATGTTGGGAGAGCTGTGCAGACAGCTTTCCCTCTAACAAACAGTCCAGGGTGCCGCATTGTTACAATAGTTTATACAGCACTGGAGCCACCTGCTGAAGTATCGGAGTTCAGCGGGTGCACTGATAGTTCACCGGGTTCAACTCCAGCTCGTGGCTATTTGCTTCACTTCTTCCCCTCCTTCCTGTCTTAGCTCCAACTAACTAACATGCTACAGGAAATTCCAGTAAGAAACATGAGCTAATAGCAGTGATGCTGTTGGCCAAGACCATCATGTTATTTGTGTGTGTTGTAAACTATCACCTGTCTTAAAACGTGTGTTTCGTAAGCCTCATGTGTACGTATACATATCTGAAATTCCTTCCTGCTCGCTCGCAGCACAGTTTGAGAGCACAGGTGTTGTACTTCTTGCTGTTTACCATCAAAACAGAACACGCTAGATTCTTGCCAGTTATGCTGCATTAGTGCAAAACCTCATTAGACACCAGCAGCTTCACTCATAGCAAACTGTGTCAGTGCAGGGCTCAGTGTTTATTCTACTAATCCGTCACACGATTCATGAGAATAGATTCTGCACGCACACATTTGATCTGAAACCCCGCAATGAAACTGATCACCTGTCCTTAAAACTTTCTTTAGTGGTGTCCCTTCAACACTATCCCCTTATTATTAATGTAAATCACCAACCCGGCACTCTGAGCTAACAAGTAGTTCAGCTTCCTGTGATACCGAGCGTTTTCCACTCATCACTTTACTGATTCCCGCAACAACTTGTGCTGATCCCGTAAGCTCCAGATTGTTTCTAAAGCCCCGCATGTGCACACAGCAACGGAAACCTGCCTATTGTCAAGCCACAGCTTTTACAGCATATTTTCCCCGATGAATGCTTAAGACGCGAACCTTATTGAGGTTTGTTGAAGAATTGTCATTTTATAAGTGTCACCGTGCTCTTATTAAAACCCGCTACATAAAAGACATTGATTTATTTTTCAACCCCCCTTCCGAGATTTCATTGAATAAAGGTCGCGGGGGTGACTCCGAAGATTCATTGGTACATCAATATTACGCTTCTTCTCCTTTTAGCAGGGTCATAATAAATTCAGCCGCAGTGCAGAGGGAATGTTTGTATCATGTATATTATTTATGGCCAGAAAATTGCTGCCTGTGGTTTATTTTAAAATGAAATTTACATACGCACCCGGCAACCAGTCTCAGTCAGCCGCTGTGTACTTTAAAGGTTTGCAGCTTGCATCTCAGCATGTGATGCTTATTTTTTTAGCTAAAAAAAAAATCAAGGCTCCTTTAAAAACTGCAGGCGTATAAAAAAAAATAAAAAAAATCAGTGCAAGGGTGTTTTTCTGTTTCTTTTATGATTTAGGTGTTTCTTGGAGCATGATTTACAGTCTCCCCCTCCTTAATAAATTGCTGTTCATCTACGCTTACTTTGATTAAGCTAACAGCCACTCCATAGAATTCCTATTGCCACTGTGCCACAGCTCTCCACCATGTCCAATTTATTACAGAACCTACTCAGATTTACTCAGATGAAATGATAATGTCGGAGTGAGAATTGCAATTAGAGACGGAATGAAAGACTCGCTTAAAGAACTAACTATTAGACTCGCCATTAGAGTGCTCCACATACCTGAAACGGCCCCCGTGCCGCCGTCCAAATCAAGCTTTTAGAGCAAGTACATTTCTGTAATTACAGTGATAAAATAAATGCATGGAGTGTGTCCAATGTAGAGAGAGAGAGGTATTTCTGTGCCCTCTTTAGAATATGGAAGTGAATGCTGCAGGAGGAATTATGGATTTATTTTTCAAGACACACATACATGAGCTTTCTGTTCAGCTGGCTTTGTTCCCATGAGGCTAGAAAAGTATTGTTCTTGAATTACAATAGCTGGAGGTGTTGCTTATGGAACGCTGTGTGCTTGTGTGTGTGTGTGTGTGCATGTGTTGAATGACAGCAGCATTCGGCAGGAGACATTATGATTCGAAACATCCAGCTGAGGCATGCGGGGAAGTACACATGCGCCGTGCAGACCAAGGTGGACAGCATATCCATCGCTGTTGACTTGGTTGTCAGAGGTAAGTCACATTCCACATTTGCTCTCACTGCAAATGGACATGCTTTAGCTTCAGGATAACTGCTGATGAGATACTTCAGGTTTTGAAAGTGTTTAAGCCGTTAAATAATTTATCATTTGTGTACCGCCGAAGAATATTGGAGTTTGTCAGGGAATTTGTATTTTACTGTGTCTGGCTGCACCTCGCTGATGAAGAAATAAAGAGCGAGAATGAAAAGTGAGGAGAGAGTGGAAATTTCTCTCTTCGTGGTTTAAAGGAAATTTACTGTCTAATTAGACCGAATAGCTCCCAAAGGTTTCACACTGAACTGACTTCGCTGCATTAGCCGCAGGTGCTAAAAAGCACGGCGACTCTCTCTCTCTGCCATCTTTCCATCTCTTTCTGATTTACATTTCCTCCCCCTCCCTCCTCTACCTCTTCCCCACCGTCTGTCTCTATCGTTCTCTCCTCTTTTTCCCTGCCTGGCTATGCCCATCTATCAGGTCCCCCGGGGCCCCCCACCAGCATCCATGTAGAAGAAATCACTGATACCACAGCCTCTCTGTCCTGGAGGCCCGGCCCTGATAATCACAGTCCAATTACGGCATACACCATCCAGGCCAGGACACCATTTACCCTCGGGTGGCAGGCTGTCACCACAGGTAAGCTCTTTCCAACCAGCCGTGGCCTCCTCCAATCGCATGGAGGGGGTCGCTCTTCATTCTGCCTTGGCTGGAAAATATTGGAGATGTAATTTTTACCCCAGCGCCAAATGGCACGCAATTGTACCGAGACCATTGACCGCCATTTTATCGGACTCCCGGGAATCCTGAGAAGATTGATCTCGTCCCGATGATGAAGCTTGTTGCCAGGGCTGTAATTTGATAGGGTAGTTAAGTGATAGCATCAGTGTCATTTTTCCCCCCACATCCTCTTTAATGGCCCCCTTAGCATTCACGCATGGTGGGTATAATGTGCTTTTATCTCATACTGTATACCTTGTTCTATTGATATTTTTGTGAATTAAGGACACTTTAATCTAAGATAGTTTTACCGGCCTCATTGATTTGCCACATTAGGATCATATATTTGAAACAAAGCTACAGCGTGACCTTGTCGGAACTCAGAAGAGGAAAGTGATGGTCGTCATTTTCAGTCGAATCACCTCCAGTGATTTCGATGCTTCACTAATTCCAGTGAGCATACACAGTCTATGATATCATGCATGCTTAATCATATAAGAGACTCTTCTGTGTTGTTGCTCGTTTAGTGAGTTTGTTAGAGCATTATGTGTCCTTGTGAGGGATTACACCTGTCCCATGTACCTGCGGTGGGATCCCACCGGCTCTGTCAGCCCGGAGGACGACCTGCTGCTGGTTCTAAGCTCTCACGCACACACATAGCAAACACACCGCGAGCACACAAAGTTTCACTGAAACTGAACGCGCAATGTGTACTTCTGTGCCAGTTCCTGAGGTGGTGGGAGGCCACCGGCTGACAGCGACAGTAATAGACCTGAGCCCCTGGGTGGAGTATGAGTTTCGAGTCCTGGCAAGCAATACCATCGGGACCGGCGAGCCCAGCAAGCCGTCCAAACAAGCAAGGACGAAGGGCACCTGTATGTACTGGATTGAACCTCTCTCAAAAAAATATCTCTTTGTTTGTTCTGTCAGTCCAAGATGAACGTAATATAACACATTTCATCATATTTTTTTAAGGAATAGCTCAACATGAATGTGTTCGAAACAACTAATAGCACTTTTTTTCTCCTTTCTTTTTAATCCAAACAAAAACCTTTATTGTGAGCCTTTATTTCTAATTGTAAGCCTTTTTTTCTTACAAAATTCCCTGTAAAACCAATTTTTGGGGGTTTTTGATACTCTGCCTTAAGAATAAAATATAACTTGTCATTTAAAATCTTGTAACATCCGTGCAATAAAACAAAAAATGAAAACAACAACAACAAAAAGAAGCAGACTTGGTAATAGGTATTACCTCCCTGTCTCAACAAACTGAAGCTTAAAAGGAAAACAAACGATTTGCCATGATTACATCCCTTGTGTTTCCTTGGTATCTTTTGGACCCAGTGTTGAGGAGTTTGCTGTTGAGGATATCGAAATGTTGAAGTTCTAGATCAAAAGAAAAGCCATTTGGGTGTAGCAACAGAGAAACGATGATACGCACCTTTACAGCGTCTTGTGAAGTCAACACGCCCAACGCTGATCTGTCTTCTTTCTCCAGCTCCAAAGGTCACACCAGCTAATGTGAGTGGAGGCGGTGGCAGTCGCTCCGAATTAGTCATCACATGGGAGGTAAGCAAGCTTGTTCGGGACCCCGTCACCCATGGAGGAGGCAGCCAGGCGTCATTATTCTCCGTGGATCTGGGCCTCTGTTTCATTAATAACGGCTGAACAGCTTAATGTATGGCATTTCATTTTTAAGAACAGAGAGGCAATAACTGCCGCTGTCACCCTGGGGGAGAGAAAAATGCTTTTGAGGTTTCAATAAGATAATTAAACTCAATGGTTCTTTCGAAGTCCCAACTTTTTTTTTCCTGATTATTTTTCCTTTTCTTTTTTTTTTCTTTCTTTCTTTCTTTCTTTTCCTGCCATGCTCTCCTTCTTTTTTTTTTCTTTCTGTATTTCTACAAAGCCTCTGCATATCAACCCGGCTCCAAAAGCTTATATTTGTTCAGGCTGCTCAAAAAAAAAAAATCATCAGTTCCTGCTGTGAAATGTTTCACAGAATCAGTGTTGATATTTCAATATGCAAAAGTTCAATTCGAGTGTAACTTCGGCTTAAGAAAGCCACTATTTCGCCTCAGCCCTGAAAATTCCGGAGGCATTTTCCTTTTGATATAAAAGCAAGGATGGAGGGTTGCATTTGCAATTTTAACTTTTTCTTGTAGACAGAAAGGGAAAGGCTGCACATTTCAATTCACATAGAAGTTGTAACTCAGAGCCTACTTCAAGAACCAGGATGAAGACAAGAAAGAAAAAAAAAGTCTGAAACTGACTTTGATGATTTAGTTGCTCTCAGGTTGTTACCTGTGGTGGAGTTAAAACTGTCCAATCTGTCCAGAGGGTGGCAGTAAACCTGAGTTTAATCCTTCTGTAACCTGCCTAATAAATAATGTGAAATCCTCTATTCAGTGTTCATATGTTGGCCAAATGTAGTTTAGGAGCACATGCAAGAAAAGGTACTTGTAAAACACTAATGGAGCACATTAATTAAATATAAAGACGAGGAAACATGTGTGTGTGAACAAACTGAATAAACACAACATTCGTACATATGTCAGTTATAATGAAGAGGCCACAATAAACGACAACGAATCGAAATACAGTTTTCATTACAATTTATATATATGCATAAATACAAGGGAAGTAATAGGGTTGGTTGAATAAATTGTGTTGCTTATAAGTGGAATAGGAAACATTTGAATAAACAGAATGTATGTAAATGTTGTCAAACATTTGGAAAGCACCAAACTACTCATTTTATTGATTTAAACCAACTGATATTGTTGTAATTCTAGAAATTAAATGAATGGAATTTCGCAATTTCATCATCTTATTTTGAATGACAACACAAAGTAGACTTACAATAAGTTTTTGGAATTTGACATATTCAAATTTTATGTAATTAAGTTTTCTAAATTTCTATTGTCTATTACATTATCATCATACACAGGTGTGGGAAATGTTGATGTGAAAGAAAGAAAAGCTAATATCATCAGGAAACAGGAAAGAAGATTCAGTGGAAAAGTCATAATAAAAAATGGAACAAACGAGGTCCAATAATAGATCCCTGCGGAACACCACAGCTTATTCACCCCACAAGAGAAGTCTTGTGCTCCTTTAAGTTGAGTCACTGAAATCCAAAAAGAGTTGATGGAGATGATGAATATTTATGCTCGTCCAGAGTTCACATATCTCCTCCACACTGTGAGTATCCATAGGCCCTACCTCTTGTCAGACTTGAAAGAAAAAAAGAAAAAGAAATGAAGTGCTTTTTTATATGGCCATGCATCCTTCAGCAGACAGGAGAGAAAATGGTCGGTTTATCGACTGGTGTGCAGCCATAAATGTCTTTCGCATGTTATCAGACAACAGCTGAGTTTATGTTATCATGCTGAGTGCTCTGTAGTGTGTAATGGATGCGTCGAGTAATACATCTTGTGTGTTCGGCGTGTCGTATTTAAGATAAGATAAAACTTTATTCATCCTAAAGGACATCCATGTGCCAGATGTTGCTCTGAAAAATAACATAAAAATGATGTAAGAAATACAGTCCCCTAAAAAAGTAGAAAAGCAGTCAGATACAAGTACCATACAATACTGAAATAGAGGTAAGTAAGCTAAAATGAGACTAGAATAGAAGAGTAAAAAGTAATGCTGGCAATTATACTGAGCTAATAAGCAATATCACACATGATGATAAAATACTACACCTGAAAAAATGAAATGATTTGCCTTAAAAATGTAAAGCTTCAACTTTGACTTTAGTTTACAGTTTCCAAAATGTGCTATTGAAACAAATGAATTTAGATTGTTTTTTGGCAAAAAAGTGCTTAAACTGTGTTGTTTTTCCTGCAGCCTGTTCCAGAGGAGCTGCAGAACGGAGCCGGGTTTGGATACGTCGTGGCTTTCCGACCCCACGGTGCCACAGGCTGGATGCAGGCGGCCGTACCGTCCGCCGAAGCGTCCCGATACGTCTTCAAAAACGAGAGCATCCAGCCCTTCTCGCCTTTCCACGTGAAGGTCGGCGTTTACAACAACGAGGGGGAAGGACCGTTCGGACCCGTCGCCACCATCTACTCCGCTGAGGAGGGTGCGTAGGATTTCATGGCAGTAGTTCTCCTTGCTCACCTCGCATTAGTGGGAGCCCAGATCCGTCCCGGGTCTGAACAGAAGCAGCAGTGGTCTTGTAGCCAGTGTTCTTCTATCAGCACTCGCAGACGTCTTCCCCACACTTCCCTCCCTCTGTTGTTCTGACGAAAGAAGTGGCTTTGAAATTGTTTTGATGTTCCCTCTTTGAGGGGGTCATCAAAGCTCTGTGTTACTCTCTAAAATCTTTATACATTAACTCCAGAGCCTGGCCGAGCGCCCACCAGAGTCCGTGCCAAGAGTGTCTCTGCATCCGAGATTGAAGTTTCGTGGAAAGCTCTGCCCTGGAATGCCAGCAAGAAGAGAGTGCTGGGCTACGAGGTGAGCTCCAGCGGAACACCTTGTTGGTGTGTGTGCGAGCGTGCACGTGGCAACTTATTCTGTTGAATCTTGTTCTCCTCTATTATTGATGAGCGTTTCAGACTCATGCACCTTAGGCGCACAAGATAATAGCTTGCTGCATGCATAATGGTCCAGCCCGGTCCCAAGCCTGTGGGTTTAGTTGTGTTTCTCTTGTTGCTTACCTAAGTACTGTAACCACCCTGATTAGCGTACTGATGCAGTACTCTAAGGGATGGAATGTTTAGCTCCTAATCCACACGACCAAGCAGTTTCAGAAAGTGGCTTTGCGCTCAGTTAGCTCATTTTAATTCCGCTCATTATTGAAATCTCAACATGTGAACAAAAGGTGCTGCCGTTTCGCTCCTCCTCGGATTGCATAAAGTGTCAGAATTATAAATTGTTGACCACTCAAAGTCAACAGAGGACCGGGGCCTGAGCAAACCATTCCTGTGAGGAAAGACAAATTATATTTGTGCTGCGGAGCGTGCCAGCTATTTCAGCCCTGACAAGCAGGGTGACAAAGAAAATCTGTTATCAGTGGAAGTTGATGGCAGGGAATTTTTTGAAGATTCTGTCTTGTCTCCTTTGTTTTTCTGTATATTTTATTTTCTGTTTTTTTTGTTGGCATATTTGAGCTCCCTGTTTACCACATAACTTAAACTGCACCACAAAGGCATGGACTTCAAAAAGCGAGACGGGGTGACACGCTGCTAAAGTTTGTTTTCAGACCAGTTCACATCCTCCATCCAGTTGAGTTCACATCTCCCTGTTTCCAGTTTGCACTTCACTGACAGGGTGTAACAGAAAGCTTTTAAGGTGTCCGTCGTGTTTTCTGCATTCACGTCTGTGGTTCTGCCTTGTTGCTTTTCAGCTGAGGTACTGGAGTAGAAGTGAAAGGGAAGACATGGCCAGCGTGCAAAGGACTGTAGGAAATCAAACGTCTACTATTATCCGCGGGGTGAAAGGCAGCACCACATATTACATCTCGGTGAGGGCGTATAACACCGCTGGAACGGGGCCTCCCAGCTCCACCGTCAACGTTACCACCAAAAAACCACGTAAGCATCACATCTAATTAGAGCTCCCGGTCGTTTCCTGTCACCGCGCGGCTTCTGTTCGGGGTGAATAATGCGTTTTTCTCCTCTCAGCACCCAGTCAGCCACCAGTTAAAGTGATGTGGAACGCGTCAAACTCCAAGATTATATTGAACTGGGAGCAGGTCAAAGCCCTGGAGAATGAGTCAGAGGTCACCGGTTACAAAGTAAGCGCCGAGTTTCTTTGTGTTATCAGAAAATTGTGTTTGTCGCTACGATGTCTGACTCCCGACCTGACCTCGTCCTCAGGTGCTGTACAAGAAGAATCAGCACAGCCGCCCCAACGTCATGGAAACCAACACCACCTCTGTGGAGCTGGCTTTTCCCACTGATGAGGGTTATATCATCCAGATAAAACCATTTGGAGAGGGAGGGGAAGGCAGCAGCAGCAGGCTGATCACCATCCCAAGGTTGCCAGGTCAGTGGAGAGCTAGTTAGAGTCTCCCTCGTGGCCGAGCTGAACAATCCACTCCCCTGCTGCTGTCTTGCCAGAACAGATCAACTGTCATCATCTCTAAAAGGAGCAGTGTAGAAAAATAATGTGCTACATCAAACAATTGTGTATTTACGGTCTCTGTGTGACAATCCTGTAGCATTCTGTTTAGAATACATTCAATGTGCCTGAAGTAAGAACTCTCAAATGTTTCTGGAAATGAGTCTTTTCAGCTCATAATTACCAAAGCAGGCCTGAGAGGCAGTCGATTAAACAGTTGAAAGGGCAGGACGGTTTTTTTCTTCTTCTTTTTCCACAGTGGACAGACTAACAACCTTGTTCTTTTCAATACCTTTTCAGGCCCCAAAGCTGTCGGCTCAGCATCCAAGGTCTCCACTCTATCAGCCCTCAGTACAATAGCACTGTCTTTCACAGCGCGGACATCTTTATGACAAACGGCTCCCAGCAGACGGTGCATCTGATGTGGAGACAGCTCTCCGGCGGAATGCAAACACAGCCCACTCTGGTGTAACTAGATCCATTCATTTAGATTTTAGAGGCAGAAGGAAGATGCTGATGAAAAAGAAATAAAAAATAAAAGAAGCCACTGAGATGACAGGCAAAAGGAGTCCCCTTCAGCACCCAGGCTAAGTAAAAAGGAGGTTGACCGATGTCGTGACTATGTTGTTACCAAAGCAGCTTTCATAAGAAAAAAAAAAAAAGAACGAGAAAAATGTCTTATATGCATCTTTTTGTATGACATGTTGAGCTTTTATAGATTTTGTTTTCTTAATCGATTTGAAGTCGGTCTGGGCGAGAACAGTTAAGTGCATGGCAAACGACATCATCAGATATCCAGTTTGGAGGTTAAGAATGTGACAGCACACCTTTCGTCTTCTAAAATAGGGTAATGCTTTGGTTTCAACCGATCAGAGTATGTTTTGTTTTTTTTGTTTTTCCTCAAATGAACTGTTACCTGCTACGTCTCTGCATTTCTGTTTCTGCACAAAAAATATTTTACTCAAAGGATTGCATTAACAGCTTTGCTACTGGTTTCGCTTATTGGTCATCCTAACCAGTATGTGACGAGAGGATTAGCACTAGATGCTACATGCTAATGCTTGCAAATTGCTAGCAAAGTTAGCCAGATGAAGTTAATTTAAATGATTTCATTTCTGGGGTGGAATATGATTTCCTTCTTATACGTCGTGGATGTGCAGAAAGTGCAAAAGAGAAAACATTAATATCATTATCTTCATGTATCAAATCATGCTAACTGCCACTTATTACAAAGAGAAGTTTGAAGTTTTGTC
>NW_007578904.1:0-3305 GCF_000690725.1 Stegastes partitus | reverse complement strand
GTAGGTGTGAATGTGAGTGTGCTTGGTTGTCTGTCTCTAAGTGTAGCCCTGTGATAGACTGGCCACCAGCTTCAGTCAGCTGGGATAGACTCCAGCCCCCCGCTGAATCCCTTTTCAGACATGCCCTCCTTTCTTTTAGTCTGACGGCATCTGAACGTGTCAACACCCTGGTCACTTTTCAGTAAAAGATGCGATCACAACTGCACAAAGTCACGTAATGCACACACAAGCAACAGTACTTCCGGTTATGTGAAGGATTTTTTTCCACATTTCAGTATCAATATTTAACCCAAAACATCACAGACAACACCTTTGTCATTCACTTCCCCCTAAAATTGAAAATTCTTCAAACTAAACTATCCATTAAAAAAATATGGTTACTGCGATAAAAACAGCTTTGATTAATGATACTCGCCAATAATGAACGCATGAGTTGTTTTTTAACCACGACAAGCTAAATCATAAACAAGGATCTGAGGTTTAGTGTGTTGCTGCCAATTTCTTGAAGAAGTCTTTCTTCTCAGTTTGTGCAATACCTTCTGCCTCAAACAGCAGCAAGATCCATATGAGCCTTTGCAAAGCAAGAGAGCTGGAAAGCGACCTACGTCTTTGGCAGATTGCCGTCACTTCAGTAGACTGAAGAAGACGGCAACATATCCAGGCTCTGTAAAAAACAACAAACTGAAATAACCCTCGAAGACCAGTCTGTGGGTCACACCAAGAGGAATGTACGAGCTGTCGCTTCTTCAGCATATCGTTCACTTCGCTGATGTTTTACGAAGAACTAGCAGAAGCTGTCGCACAATGGGTCCAAAAATTGCCACACGTTGTTATTCGATTCCAAGATGCAACATGAAACAATTTAGAGAACAAAACAAGCCTAATGCCCATTTTTAGTCCAGATGTCGTCCATTTTTGCTCATATTAAGTAGTTTGAACCCGACATTAACTAGCTCTGTCCTCTTGCTATCCTCCAAAGTTCTGTTAATTTTCACATCAGATCTCTTCATTTGGGGCTTCAAGGTGGTTTGGTGGATAGCACTGTTGCCTCGCAGCTAGAAGTTTGCGTCCCAGTGAGGACACCTGGGATCTTTTTACTTGGAGTTTGCATGTTCTCCCTGTGCAGCGTAGGTTCTCTCTGGGTTCTCCGGCTTCCTCCCACACAGTCCGAAAAAACATGTTGAGCTTAATTGGTGATTCTAAATTGTCCATAGGTGTGAATGTGAGTGTGCTTGGTTGTCTGTCCCTGGATGAATGGATGGATGGATGGATGGATGGATGGATGGATGGATGGATGGATGGATGGATTTGATGGATGGATGGATGGATGGATGGATGGATGGATGGATGGATGGATGGATGGATGGATGGATGGATGGATGGATTTGATGGATGGATGGATGGATTTAATGGATGGATGGATGGATGGATGGATGGATGGATTTAATGGATGGATGGATGGATGGATGGATGGATGGATTTAATGGATGGATGGATGGATGGATGGATGGATGGGTTTCTGCTTGCTTCAGTTTAGTTGATATCTCACACAATAAACCTGCACACTGCTACCCAGACAAAGGTGTTGCGAACCTAAGACCACTAAACCGTCATATTGCTTTCTGCTGAACTCCAGAAGTCATTTCTGTACAAAACAAGCACTGAAGACCACATTATAATTGCACTCAGAGAAGACTCCTTTACAGCCGGTATGGACAGATGGAATGATTACAACAAGCAGTAACTCATTAGTCTGAATCTATCATGCTGGTTGCCAAAGTGTTAGGATGCCATGTTTTAGTACTAGTCCTCTGTAAGATAAAGGCCGCCCAAGAGTTCCCAAAAAAAAAAAAAGTCGATGAAGTGCTTAAAGCCATCCGCGGGATAGTTGCTGACCTTGTGACCTGAAGTAGCACTAAGCTGTCGTGGAGGGGCTTCTCCCCTGGGTTCCGCTACCTTCGGCCGTTGAACTGCGCTGGCGACCGAACCCTCGTGGCCGTCTCATGCTCCTCATTCTTTCAGTTAGCCCTGTGTCTAGAGCTATTCTTTGCCTTCTGTGTGCCTCATCATATGTTCAAAATCCTCAGGTCCTTAAAGAGCCTTAACTTATCATATGTATATGGAGAAAAAAAAAGAAAAAACATTAGAAACATAGAACTATGAAGCAGCCGTGCTGATGTTTACATGCTGCTGTGTTGATAGGAACTGTATGTGGCGAAAGGGAGGGGGAGGCCAGCGTCTTTTTGCTGAGGCTACCGAGGTTAGTCTGAATGGCATTTTTGCTGTTTCGCATGGGATACTGGCAATATACGAGGCCTGGTGCATTTTTATAGGTGTGTATTCTTAATAAAAGACAATGCTGCTGATCTTTTCCTTTTTCCCCCCATAGTCTCCTGATGCCATGTGGGACTGCTGTGCTACGCGAGTACAGTGCATTCTGTATGTAGCTTGTAATCCAGTTGCGTAGTTTGTAGTACTTTGAAGGGAAGTGTACTGTAGGCTACTGGGTCCTGCTCAGAATCATGCATCAAGAAATGTGTAATATACTGTTTTGTACACTTCAAATCATTTATATAAAAGAACCTTTCTAAAGAGATGATTTACTTGGTTTTTATGTAACGACTCTTGTTTCATACTGTAGCTAACTGTCGCTCAGCATGACTGTACTTTGTCTTCTCTCTCTTCTCTCCTCTCTCTTCTCTCTCAACTCTATCTTTTGTCCATCCGCAAAACCGACTGAATGGCTTTAGAAACATGCAAGGTTCATGCATCTGATAGGTTTGTGTATACTGTTTGTGTACCATGAAATCTGAACCTTGACCATCCCTTTTGTCTTTGCTGTGTCTCAGTCAGCCCCTCTGAGATGTACTGGCTCTACTGTCCATATACGCTCTGCAGGAGGGTCTCCTCTGTTGCTGTTTGTTGTTTATACTGTGTTAATAAAGATTATTGATTTATAGAACAATGTCCAGCTTCGTCTGTCTGTCAATATGTAGTAAGCTATGTTACATAATAGGTGAGGAAAACAGATGCACTTCCTGTCTACTTTTTATTTTTATAATTTTTTGGTACACCTACACGATTTATGTAATCCAATGTTTGGTAGTGAGGTGGGTGAACACCAAAATATATTTTAATACAATGCAGCCCAGTGCAACACCACTGCAAAATACAACACAGTGTCAACAACAAAAAAAACATTGTAATCTGCATAATAAGCAGTGTTGGGATCATTCCTCAATGTATTTAAAGTTTAAAGTAAAATATTACTTTACTTATTTACTTCCTGTAGCAATTAAATCATT
>NW_007578903.1:229649-238016 GCF_000690725.1 Stegastes partitus | reverse complement strand
CAGCCTGTAAATGAAACTGCTCTTTTACAAGGTAGTGAATCGGTGTGTATACCTGTACTGGCGAGGGACATCCGTCTGTATTTTTCCTTGGTAGGGGTGCCCTCATTGGCTCCGGCTGTAGCAATAGCGAAGGCGGAGGCAGCAGACAGGGCACTGCGGTTGTTGTCAAGCTCTCGACACGAGGACATCACCATGCCATTGTTGTAGGAAAACAGGGAAAACTCTACAGACAAGCATAGTTTAAAAAAATAGAATATATATTACTGTGTCATGAAAACTGAATGGTTGGTTATAACATTCCACATTGTACATGACTCAAAATTTTACCAAAAAGCTGCTGGTAAAATGTGTACCGCTCAGTATCTGCAGACCGACCTGCATTTCCTTGCACAAGCCTCCACTAGGGAGCACTACAGGCCAACACAACGGTTTCCCTCCAGACTTTCCTTTACAAGAGGCTTTGATATTCAAGATGGTTGCAGCTAAATATAGCCACCAAATATCAGCATAACAGAGGAATCAACAGATTCTCTGCACTCTGCTATGTTTAAATCCTGGGAACATAGACAGATCATAAGCAGCTAAGAATCCTACACACTGCTTCACGATTTCAGTTAATTCACATATTCGAGAGCAGGCTTTGCTTTCAAAATCTATTGTGCAATTTTGTCATGAGATTTAGAAGGCACAGATAATCTTGGCTCCAGTGAAACAGCCTCATTACTGGGGGCGGCAGGGAAAACACGCTCTTGATGTAGTTGCTATGACACAAGTTTCCCTAACACCCACTGAAGCCAAGCTTTGGCTTTCCCCACATGTTCATAGGAATCGACCAAATGATATTTTATGTTTCTTATGCTTCTCAGTGGCATGTTTTTCTTCCATACACAGCGATTAATCTGCCATCTCTGCCACTAACAGACAGTAAAAACATTCCCAGTTGCAGACTCAAGAATATTGTGAGCTGCAGGCTTTGTTTTTATTATGTGGTCTGGTTCTGTGATTAAAGAAAGTAGTGCAAAGGGCAGCGCAGTGAGGCACTGTCATACGCGTTCGATGCATCTGGCATGTCAGTGTGCAGTTTACAAGCTTGGATTTGCATTTGTGTCGTTCTGTAAGTCTAGGACATAATGTACCTGAGGAGTTTTTGCATTTGATGTTTTTTGGTGTGGTTGGAGATTTGGTGGGAGACGCTTCTGGGTCCCCATCATCACTCTGGTTTTGATCATTGTCACTTTCTTCTCGTACGGAGAGATCTGTATCATGACAAGCGGCGAGGTCAGTAAAAACAACATTCCAGCAAAGTTGGAAGAATTCATTTTGAAACGGTTGCAGCTGACCTACCTTGTTTACACGCTGAGGTATCCTCCACCTTGTCCTTCTTGTCCTCTCCCTCGTCAGAGATTTTGCTCGTGATCGGGCTGGACACGTACAGTTTGTTGATGTCCAAGGTGGTCTTGCTGAATGGGGACATGGAGGAGTACATGCTTGCATAGCCATTTGAGGAGCAGCTGAGGGCAGCCAGGTCAAGAGCTTTGCCCCCAGTGATGATGGGGATGTTGAGAGACAGCTTGCGCCGGCGGTTGGGGGATGAGTTCTTGGCAATAGCGAGAGGAGGAGGGGAGGAGAACTTTCTGCTCGCCCTGGGGGAGCTGGGAGGCTCTCCATATAGGAGTTTGCTGTTCTGGCTGCTGGCAAAGAATAACTCCAGGGACCTGCATCAAGGGCGGATACATACATTTGATTTTAGGACATAGGAATGTGTTTCTTTGATATGTGGCAAGCATACTCTGTGCTTCAAGAGCTTAGCTTAACAAACAACACCTCCTAAATAATTTATGCAAACCAGCCCAGCAACCAGAAGTCTCTTCGCAACCATGTCTCGATGTTTTAGAGCAGGATACAGGCTGCAGTGTTTCAGAAAACCTCTCCCACTCCCTGCCACCCTCCTGGCGACCTCACGGGTTCCCATAAATAGCACAGCGAGTGATAGTGCGCATGGCCACTGCTGACACAAGCAGCCAAGTGTAGGTGTCTCACAGTGACATGACAAGCGACACGGGAGAGCATACTGCAGAGCGTGGACGCGGAGAGCTCCCCCTGATCTGAACCCCACACTGGGGCCCTCGCTCTAGGCATGCGGAGCGGCACGTTAGCCCCCAATGCAACACTCCGTCAATATTTCACACTATGGATCTTTTGCAGACAAGGAGGAAGAAAAGGAGGGGAGGGTGGGGTCCTGCAGCACTGAGGTTGGTTGCCATAGAGCGATGGAGCCCAGTTGAGACACTCCCAGGCAAACAGGAGGGACCGGACCCAATTACTGCCTCCAACCAGTGAACACACACACACACACAAACACACACAAACACACAGTGATACAGAAGCACCATCAAACATGTCTTCCTGCACGGCTTCATCTTTCTGCTTCTCTGTGCTCGCAGTAACCAACAAAACAAACTCCCTAAATACACACACACAAAGCTTAGAAGATCAAATGTGAACTGTTGACTTCACATACAGTATCTGGACACTAATTCTCTGTGACAAAATATAGACTTGTGGTTGACCCTCTTCATGTCCATCCTCTGATTCAAAGTCAAATTTAAATTTGCATCGACAGTAATTGTGTTTCTGTGTTGTCAAGTAGGATTTAAAATTAAGGAAGGACTTGCAAGAAACAGGTTACACAACAAACACTGCAAACCACTAGTTCCATCATGAGACCATTTTTAAATGTATACTTCTTAAAGACTCCTTTAATATTTGCTTAATCATAAGACTTCACAGGTGCAGTGTTGAGGGAAAAAAATGCATCAAATTGTTTATGTATTTGGTTGTGTTTTCTGTATATGCAGCATTTTTTATTTTTTTCTAAATGCAAAGACGTTTTCATTAATTGCTTTTGTATATTTGCAGTGAGCTCTCAGGGCTACCACAGATTCCTCAGTCCAGTTTCATAAGTTTGCGTGTGTATAAACAGAAAAAACGTATATAGTTATTATATTTAGAGTCATCTGTGTAAAAGCATGGAATAAACAATTTATATGGTTGCAGTTAAACCTAAAAGTTCAAACCGCAAGCATCTTGGCTCCGGCATATGCCTTGAAATTGATTAGAGGATGACAAAGCTTCACATCCTAATAAATCAATCTCATCTTTATGCAGTATGGCAAGGTCTGGAGGAATGCCAGACACTTCAAATAAGATTTGTTTGTCTATTGGAAGTGCTGTCAACAACCTTGCAACATCCGAGTCTGTCCAAATGCAATGTGACTCACCGAGCAGGGATGGCACTGATGGGCTTCTTGTAGATGGTGATGAGTTTATCCAGCACCACATCGGCGGTGGTGAACACGCGATAGGAGTGCAGGAAGGTGTTGAGGAAGTCGATTGAAAGGAAACGGAGATCGGTCAGTCTCTCCAGCAGGCGCTCGACGCTGGCGTAGCGGATCTGCAGCACCTTGCAGGAGTTCATCATCTTACTGAAGCGAATGTCCACATCGTCGCAGTACAGGCTCGAATCTGACCTGTTGACAGAAAAGACAAAAATCAGAAAAAAAAAAAAACAGATAAAAAGGAGAAGAAGCTGCACAAAGCATGACAACAAAGCTTACTTGATCATCTGCGGTACTGTGACTTTGGAGTTGTCTTCAAAGGCGTTCATCATCAGGCCATTGCAGCGGATGTTGTCGATGCACTGCAGGACACATGCGGTTGAAGTAAACAGACAGGACAGAGGAAATGTTAGCGAGTTCTGTAACGCGCGGGCTTTCGGCCCGACATCCTCGGCTTCTTGTCTGTCTGCTTGGAGACTGTGATGTGTGTTGACGTGCCTGGCTGATGTCACTGGTCCATGCAGACTTCTCCTGCCTTGAGGAGGCCACCAGGATGACGGTGAATGACTGGCTGTCCTTTGGCTCCACGACAATCTTGAAGTCCAGGTGCTCCATGTCCTGGCCGCTCTTGTCTGATTTGGCTGTTGGGCAAACACAAGGACTAGATGTCATTTTCTCTCTAGACATAGGCAAATATACCGTAAACACAGCCAACAAATACAGATTCTAAAGTGGCACCGTATCAAATGGTATCTGGGCAATAACTCTATTAGTGTCATCGTTCTTTAATAAAAAAATGCATTTTAGAGTCTCTTTCTGATGGTTCTACTGTCCTTTAAAACACTATTTTTCCAGTTGTTTCAAATACGGATTATACAATATTAATGCATTCAAACACATTCCAGGAATCATACATTATATAAACCATAATAAATAGTACATATGATGCATTTTTCTGTGAGCTGGGATGTATATTAAACACTCACACTCGTCATCTGTCCCCTCAGGGTCCTCCATAAGAGTGCAGTCTATAAGTGACACTACTCCATTCTGCAAACAGCACACAATATACATTTAGTTTCTCTACGCCGCATTCGACTCAACATCGTGTAAGATTGCATAACACACTGTACATTTACACAACAAAGTATTGTGAAAAAAAGGCTCAGCAGCAGCTTTACTTCTTATAAGGAAAAAAATTCATTTGGAGTGTAATAAGAATTCAGGGCACAGATTATAACTGTTAATAAAACTTTTAACCCTACGAACCACCAAACCTGCTCGGAAAACCTACGGTCCAAAACTGCACCATTTATTAGAGGCACAAGCTGTAAAAGCTGAGAATTTTCTGATGGTTCTTGAACTACTCATCTGTGATGTGCTGTTCTGTCGGGTAAATTAACATAATCTACATTTAAAATTTAGGTATTTCATCATTTTATTTTATTCGTCTTATTTCAAATTGTGGCAAACACAAACAATTTGTCCAAATCAGAATAGGTAAAAAACTAAAAATTCTGTGCTCCTCGTTGCAACTAGACGCCGCTACTGACTCAGCTGTGAGCAACAGTGATATGACAAAAAATCAGAATTTGCAACTATACTGCAGGATGTGTTCATACAGAGCAAATAGGAGAGTAGTAGGGAAGCCAATAAAAATGTAATTAGTAAAGTATCTGTAATATGCAGAGTCACAATTTTTTTAGTGGTGCTCGTGGGGATTTGGAAAAATGTTTAATCCAGGTTTTTAAAAATACTTTTCATGATTTCTAGCATTGTATTTGTGTTATTCTACACAGACAACATTTGTGCGTTCTCTCTACTTCTAGCCGTGGTTGTACTGTTTCCACAGAGGTGCAGAACTTTATATTGTGATGAAAAATGAGCCCACAGTAAGTAAAAATGTGACAGGAGCAGAAAACGCCCAGAAACCGCTCTGGGCTTCAGAGGGTCAAACCATTTCACATGAAGGTTTTACTGTAGCTATGCAAGGCCTTCATTTAAAAGCTTATCTTAATTCCTAAACATCAATCACTCTCTGTGTTATTGAGCAACGTGGAGTAATAGTGCACAACTGCTCCATTACACAAATCAAAGTGACATCAATGTTAATGAGCTGATGTGTGCAGGCTTGTACGATCGCACGTAGCTCCGACGGCCACTGACAAAAGCTACGACATCTCTAATCCTGACTCTTTCATCTGATGTCGCCTAATTTGTTCGGTTTAGCTCGGGCGTTCGGGGGTTTATTTGCGATGCTGTAGGACTGTGACGTCGGAAACGAGGAGCAGCTCCACTGCCGGCTCAGCAGCTCGAGGCCCACCTTGGTGAGATGAAGCTTCCCCCCAGAACCTCTGGTGCAGATGATTAAATGCTTGGAGAAGAGAAAGCACTGCCTCTCCCCCTCCTTCTTCAGAGACAGAGAGCCCAGTCGCCCACGGGTGATCTTGCCCTTCTCGCTCATCGGCACCTGGATGAGAGACCCTGCATGTAGGAATAAAAGAGAGTGGCGAGGAGAAGGAAGAGGGACAAGGGGTAAGAAAAAAAAGAGCAAGGCGTCAGCAGAGAAACTGCTATAAATAAATGAAGTGCTTGTCTTGCCTTTGATTAGATATGAATACGTAGCCAGTCACATGTGATACTAAATAAGCTACCATTGCTGTTTTCCTCATCCATCAAGGCCTGTTGGGGACATTTGACATTTACAGTCCCAGATTCATCATCAGTTTGCCTCAGAACAGTCTAATTACACTTGGAAATGAAAGACTCTGCATCTTCTTCCCCAGAGAGAGAGAGGGACAGGGTCTTTTTTTAAACTCATCTCCCAGTACAGTGGTGAAGATGCGGCATCAGGCTGTCAGACATGTGGCGGAACAGGACAATCCCTCTCTGTTGTGATTCTGCTGTCCGCTGGGATCTAAAGCACAACACTTAAAGGTGGGAGTTACCTTGTCTTACAAAGGTCTGACTGGTGTCAAGGAGAATCTCGCAGCCCTCTACGATCATGCGCTCTATCGCCAAGTTCTTCCTGATGTTCTCGGTCTCGCTCACTTCATCGTGCATTATTCTGAGGAAAGGGACATTTCAGCATTTTCATTCGGTCCTGATATATGAAACACAACAAGACTTAAGCTTCACAAGAAGAAAAGAATAATTCAGAGAGTGTATTGCTTTGGGTTTGACCTATCTGGCCACATATAGGCTGTGCTATCTCACTGATCAAACAAAAATAAAGAATTAATTTTGATCTATATAAATGCACACTGTTAAAAAAAAATAAAATAAATAAAAATAAAAAAATACTTTAAAAACAGTAGAATATTGTAACATTCAAAACCTGTAAAAATTGTGGCAAATATCTGTAAAAAAAAGGATTTTTTGTTGAGTCATTATGCAGTTTTTTTCTGCTGTTTTACATTCAACATATTCAGTTTTGTGCTCTAATTTTACTTGATATTATCTCTAACATCAGAAATGTGTAAAATAAAAGTTTAAAAAAAGCTTTACAACTTTTCATTACCTAATAAACATAATATTCCTTTCAAATAACAGAATAATATCTGTAGGATATTGTTATTTTTTGCTGATTTAAATACAGTTACAACCCTATAAATTTACCTTCAAACATTATAAAGAACAAACTACAGCTTCTACAGATTATTTATGTGGCCGTTATTTACAGTTCTAGTCTGTTTTTTATTTAAATTTTTAGGGTTAACATGTATAAAAATACTTCTGTAATTTTACTAAATATTATCTGTAATTTAAAACCTATAAATTAACAGCAAATAGTTTTTTTTTTTTTTTTTAATGAATAAAAAATAACCTCTTAACTTGTTTTTACAGAGTATATAAATGCAGGAAATGGAAAACCTGGCTTCAATGTGTCTCCCACATCTAAAACCAAACCTTGATTGTATCATGTAAAGCAGGGGTGTCCAGTCCTGGTCCTCGAGGGCCACAATCCTGCATGTTTTAGATGTTTCCTTCTTCCAGCACACCTGATTCAAATGATCAGGATCGTTATCAGGCTTCTGCTGAGCTAGTGATGAGCTGATCATTTGAATCAGGTGTGTTGGAAGAGGGAAACATCTAAAACATGCAGGATTGTGGCCCTCGAGGACCAGGATTGGACAACCCTGATGTAAAGTAATATTCTGCTCATTTGAGACACTATGCATGTCCTGGTGTTGACAAATAGGTATACCTGGAAAGCTCCTCCAGCTTCGATTTGGCGTAGTCCAGACTGTTTCTCTCCACATGTTCATGGGGTGTGTGGGCCAGAAGTTCATGGAGAGTAAGGATGTAGCGGGGAATCTAGAGAGACACAACACAAAGTCATTTATAAGACCTTACGTGCCACTGAAAATGCGCACAAGGACATCGCAAACATACAAACACAGGAAGACACACGTGCCAGCATAATGAGAAGTCGATCAGTGGAGAGCACAATCTACACTCATCAGCAAAATTTAGTATCAACGCAGCACAGCCTGCAGTCGGCCCCAGCAGAGCAGACTGTCGGGAAACTGCGTGCCTTGCCAGAAAGGAGCCGTTATTAAAGCCCGAGCTCTGAAAACAACCACTTTTTATAGACATGAAAAACACCAACAAGGATATTCTGAGCAACAAATGCCTGCTGTTTCTTATGTAAATCAGTGATGCTACAATATGGGTGTTTGAAGCCAAGTTCTGACTGAGCCACACTGGCCAGAATACAGGCCAGACAACATTCATGAAAATGAATGCTTTGGTTAATGTGTAAATCAGTCAAATTTGGTTATGCGGGTTTTTATTTAATCCTACAGTCGCTTCAGAAAGTTTTCAAACCAATTATTTCTTATTGGCACACACACAGAGGGGATGGCAGGTTAACAAGAGGGATGCATTTTGGTCATTTTGCTAACAAGGGGGATGACATCTCCGCTCATCCTACTCAAAGTGTACAATATTTGCACACTTTACAGTATTACTGAACATTATCCCCCCATAAAGAAAAGATGAGGATGCAGTTATTTTAACAGATGTT
>NW_007578903.1:140739-228279 GCF_000690725.1 Stegastes partitus | reverse complement strand
TAAATATAACTATCATTAAAAGGTCCGTCTAGGGACACTGCCATTATTTAATGGTATTTACCGTCTTTATATAAATCAACACTGATTTAAATATTTATGTATGATATATTAATCTTGGCATGAGTGCGTGATTTATGGGTGGAAAAATGTCTAATTTCAAGCATTACAAATATTAACAAGTTAACAAATCTAGTGTTAGTATTTGAATGAAAGCGCCCGATAGTTAACTATAGGAGTGGGTTTCCATCTGACAGAAAACATGAGAGGAATAAGGTCAAATGCTTTGGGCCTCAAAACTTCAACTAATAACCATGTAAATAACAGGTTCAATATAGAAAAATATACAAGAAAGTTTGAGTTAGCCTACTAGAAGAAAACAATACATCATATATTTTGGGCAGACAAGAGATTCAAGTTCTGAGTTTTGGTCATGGGCCACTTGAATCCCAGACAGTGCATTTAAAAGATTTGCAGCTTTGAATATCCAGAAAACAAAGTAACCAACTGCTTTGCAGACAGCTACAACTGGGCATCATTGGCATAGCAATAGCCTTCTAGTATTAGGGTGGTGAAATGTACGGCCCAAGGGTAACATTTATATGGACTTGGCTCAGGCTGCGAGAGCACAAAATTAACGACAAAATCTGGCTCCAGGCTGCACCTCTGCAGCAAACAAATGGGTCTGCCTTTATTTCTTGTGTATATCAGCGAGACAAATGAGCTAACCTGAAACATGGGGTAGGTGAGGAAGGTCTCCAGAGTCCTTTCCTCACAGTCAGGCTTGGCCTCATACTGCTTGAGCAGTTTGTCAAAGTCTCGGTTCTGCTTGCAGTGAGCCAGGATCTGCAGGCTGTACTGGTGGTTCCTCACAAACTCCTGGTAGATGTTCAGCATCGGGAGCAAGATGTCAAAGAGGTCGGCTGTAGACAGATCAATACCAAGACATCAGTGACACAAGCAGTAGTGAGGGCTTCATCTGAGGAGTTATTCATCATCACCTTTACATAAGGCCTCACAGTCTGAACAAACTTCTGGATGGGTATATTATCAAAAAACAAAAACATGATATTGAAAGACAGTAGAAAAGAGGATTCTTACCGAGGACTAATGTTGGCCAGCTCGCTATTCTGGCTTTTAGGCCTTGGTAGAATATCTGATGTAGGAACATGATTGTTTCGCTGAAACAGAACAGATATTGGAAACAAACAATTGTAAAATGTTAGTGACAGCGCTGTCGTTACTGTACTGTAAGTGGTACAGATAATAGATGTGTAAATGATAAAGTACAGCTAATACATTTAAACTCAGCAGCTCTTCTTTTTGTCTACATATTTTAATATACTCATGTATGTCAACAAATATACAGTCTCTGTGCAAAATATCAGTCCCCTTTGGAGACAAGTAATCATTTAGAAGAACACACAATAACTGTTATTAATAAATACCAGTATCTTGTCAGTAGGTTTAAACTATTAATGACGTTTTCCATGTTTTGCCAGGCCAGCTTAAAGCATGGTGTAGGTGTTATCCTCTGCCATCCAGTTGATCTCATCACAGGAAAATATCAACAATCCACTCAAACCAGAAAGTAGTTTATCTTTTCGTTATTCCCATCAGCAGTTGTGCAGTGCTGTCTTTACTACCCAGCATATTGCTCTAAGCCTGTATTTATTACAGGTCAGGCTGTGTCCTTCACTAAATTAGATACAACTGCAGGTAACAGATCTGTTGTGTTCTGTGGGGCTGGTGTAGGTTTGCTGGACACACACAGGAGTTATGAATGTTTTATTTGTCATGTATGTATCATCGGATGCATCATTTTCCATTTGCATTTGCAGTCCCACATCACACAGATGATGCACCGCCTCTCACTCAAATCAGAGACCAGTTGGAACAGAAGTATTAATTCTTCTGCTCTGTGATGACTACAGGTGCTTCACCCAGTGCAGTGGAAAGATCGGACAGGTTGTTGTGGACTTGATGTGTCTTTGGAACTTGAATACACTCATGTTCAACTGCACATAACAATTTGAAGTAAACACATTTAAAAAAAAAAACACTGTGTAGCAAAGGGAAACAGATCACACTTAATATAAATGAAAGGTGTTTTGTTGTTTTGGAGAGGTCCGCTAACCAAAGCCAGGAAAGCTGCCCTCCGTCTGCATTTGCAATAGGAGGTGGTGTGAACAGGTTTCAACACAAATGCAATTTTGTGCCAAAACGATGACCAAAATTGCACCGCACCGCCTAATCAGCATATCCACTGTCTCAGCAGTGCCTCTCCTCCCACCTCGGCACAAACATGTTTGTTTGGTGCCAGGAAATTACCAAACAGGTGCAGACACAGAAAATAGACTCAAGGAAAATTGCATAAAAACCATGTTTGCCTGTGCGCTGGCTTCAGGCTTGCAGAACTCCTTCAGTAGAACCCTTAGTGTCAGGAAAGATTTACGGCCGAACAAAAGGATGCATGAATGACCGTCATGGTTTTTTGATCATTGATTTTTAGGGTATGTTGTGTACAAGTAGATATTTTAGCTGTTGCACGAATGAAAAAGATTAGAGGGTGACCAATCTCACAGAAATCCTTTGTAGGTTTAGGGTTTCAGTGCAAATGTACATGAATTGGTCATATTAGGATTTTTCATTTTCGCATCATGAGCATCAAATTTTAAGGCAATCACTTCAAACGTTGCTGCCAGGTGTCCCATATTTTTCATACTTGTAGTAAAAAATGTTGTCCTTTGTATCCTCAAGCTTTGTTTGGCATGTTTTACGGGACAAAAATATCTATTTCATACCACGTAAGCCTGAATAATCAGAGCCCACTGCAGTCAACTTACTGACAAATGGAAATACTGTGACCCACAGAACAGAACATTCATTTACATATGGAGCTACGCTTATGGCTCTGAGTTTTGCATTTAAGACAGTTCCTCTTGAAATACCATTCTGGAGTTGTTGGACTAGTAATTCGTCTGCAGCGCCCATTTTCACTGACTCCAATGAACTCCAAGGCTTGCATGCATTCACACATGTGATGCACGAAATTACAGACAGTCAGAATCTGTCTTCTACATAATTATGTTATTTAAGGCAATCAGAAGAGGCAAATATGAGCCAACCTGTTGAGGAATATGCTGCTGACATCATCGTGGGTGATGGGCGGTTTCTTGGAGCTGGCTGCCATGCGTAGTGGCCTCAGGAAGTTGTTCACCAGAATATGAAGCTGCTGGACGTACTCTGCCTCCGAGTCCAACATGCTGAACACCACCTGGTTCCTTTTCCTCATGCTCTCCGCATGAGGCGAGCGGATATAATCCTGGATGATGGTCTTCCACTTCCTCCTGCAAATCCAGCCTCGCAGAAAGCTTTGGACCTGCAGCAGAAAGCCCAGTCTGTCAATATCTACACAATACTTATAATTGAACAAACCTGATTAGATGAGACGCTTTACCTTCTTGATCTTCTTGATTTCTGAGTCGTCCTCGCAGGGGGTGGCTGCGGGGCTGGCGCTGATCTTCTCATTGTCTTTGAGCAGTCCAGCGATCTGTCCGGGAAGCAACCGCAAAAAAGACCAATCATTCCCACTTACACACTTCATTTCTTCTCACTTACTGTAGCCGCATGTAAACAAAATGACTGAGTCAACAAGGCAGGACCTGTCAGCAGTATCACCACTGAAACATTAGCCTGACTAAACTAGCTGCGTTCACTTGACTGGTTACTCACATTCTTTATTATAGTCATCATTTAAATGCAATATGTACACATCCAGCATGTATGTTGCATGGCAGGAGGTAAAAAAAAAAAAAAAGAAGCCCAGACTGGAGTTGCCTTGAACTGTTTGAAGCTACAGTAAGTGTCTCCATTTACTTTGTAGACAGGCACAGAGTTAATTGTCATTGCATTTCATAGAGGAGATGCAATATAAAGCAGTGTTCATGCATATTCACAACGTAATTTGATTTCAAGCATCACATTTGCACATTAAAGTAAAATGACTATTTGATCTGAAGAATACAGCTGGGAACACAGCCCTACTGGAGGCATTGTTCCTGAGAGGAGATGCAAAGTGGAGAGTGTTTGGCCTGAACACGACTCTCTCTGTGACGGAGCTGCGCTTCCATTTCTGTCCTCTCACACTAGCTTCCACATATGAGACAAACAGAACAATAATCAGCATAATCCGTCGTTCTCCCACTGGTTCAGCTGGTATTTGTTGTGCTGGCAGGTTGATGCGAGGATGCAGACACATTTTGGAGAGAGTGCAATGTAAGAAGCAGTGGTAATATAGTAATATCGTGCCAGGGAAAGTCTATTTACAGTGCGTCTGACTAATATCGTGTGTGGCTGCCACACATTTGCCTATAGATGGAAGATCCTGTAATCCTTGGCTATTGTGGTCCAGTCAGAGAGGACAAAATCCTGGATACTTTACCAGTGCTTGCTTAGTGTTGAAAGGATTGCCATCAGAAGACCCAGTTCAGACAAAATAGTCTCTAGTGTTTGGACTTCTCGTACATAAATTTATCGGAACAGAAACAATACGTTCTATATGTATATTCAGCTTTCCAACACTTCTTGAAGTCTTCAGTTCTGTTGTCCCGTTCTCCTGAGAAACTTAACCGAATCTAAGCTCAGTGATGTGATAATAAATCAAAATCACTGTCTTCTGCATGCCTCTTTTGAAAATTCAACAAATATAAATAGTTTTGCTGTAACCAGATTCTGTAAAATACAAAAGCTTTTGTGCTCACTGACACAACCAAAAAGCCACGAGTAACTCACCTGCAACACACAGTCACATGACAAAAATAAAGAGACTTTTGGTTGAACTCGACTGATCTGCAGGCTGTGTTTACAGGAGACAAGTATGGAATCTAATGAAAAACTGAAGTTGTAAAATATCTATAGTATACAGTTACAGTTGTGTTTTGTTTTTTACTTTCCCCCCAGTATTGGTAACACCTGTGAACACCTGAAAAAGTCTTTTTTTAATTCTGTAAGTCATCAAAGAATTTCAACTCTTGTTTAGTTTTTTATTTTTTTTTATTTTTATCCTTTTTAGGATTTGTGTCACGCTACACAGAAGACATTTTTGAATCGTCCCTGCTTTTAGCCATGGTTGTGCTGTTGCCAAAGAGGTGCAGGACTTTAAACTGCAGTGAAAAATGGGTTCTGGGTTCAGAGGGTTAATAACTGGAGGTTATGCATATAAAGGAGGGAAACCAAAGATAAAAATAGCAGGAAGTGTCCATCATGTGCACTGTGCAGACAGCAGTCATTTGGTTTAGTCTGTTACTGATGAAAGAGTCTCATCCTGATGATGATTTTGAACCAAGATCTGAAATAATAAAAAGCATCTTTTCCTTAATGGACACTGGAGATCCCGACACTGCTGTAAAAAGTGAATTCAACTGACAGTGTGTTTAGATTTAAGTGAGACAGCAGCGTGACGTTTCTGGCAGTTTGTGTTAATCTCCAACGGACATGGTTAGCAAACATGATTATGTATTTGTTTACATTCCTACTCTTGAGTGTAAAGAAATCATAGTGAATATTACCTCTGACTTAAGCCTTTCAATCTCTATTTCCCCATCTTCTATCTGTTGTCGAAGTTGCTTAGCAACTGTTTTCTCCGTCTCCACAATCTGAAGCAGATGAAGATACTTCTGCATGAGAGTCTCATGCTCGGTGGCCAAGTTTCTGTAACTGTAACACATGCACACACACACACACACACACACACACACACACACACACACACACACGCACACACACACACAGTTTTGTACTGTCATAATGAATTTCATATGAGTGCATGTAGTTTCATCTGACATCAAAGCAATCAGGTTTGAACAAAGCATTTTTCTTCAAGTCTCTTATTCCTCATATTTTAACCCCACTTTTGAAACCATGGCAACACCCACTACAGGCTGAGCACATCAGTCAAAGATTAATCACCCTCTACCAACTAACTCAACTTCTAATTGCCATGTCTGCTCATTTCCCCGACGTGTGCCTTTACCTGGCGTGTGATATTGCAGCCACCCATTCATCGCAGTCTTTTACATCTTCTGTGCGTAACTCAAGTGCCTTTTGGTTTTCATGGGTGAAGCTGACTGTGAAATAGTACTGAAACAAATAAACGGGAGGGGAGGAAGAAGGTGAGCAGGTCCAGTTAGCAACAACAACTATCATTAAGCTGACATGTTGTACGTTCTTACACAGAAAGAAGCGTTCATTATCGGTTGGCGCTGAGATAAATCTGTGGCATAGTGGCTTTCCTGAAGCTTCTCCATTGCTTCTGCCTTTGTGTTTGTTCCACTACCTCGCCGCTGCAGACATCAAGCGGGTGATTTAAAACCGCACAGAGCCTGGGGAAGCCACATCTTCCTCGCCCACCAGTGCAGTTGATGGAGCACACTGAGGGAAGCCTCCCCCAGCTCAGTTCCTGGGATGTCTCTGGTTCCCAGGAGGAAATGCCATAAGACATGGAGGCTGGAGCCACGGCCGATTGCATAACTGCGCGATACCTGTTTCCTAGCAACTCCAGTCAATGTGAACAGTTGTTCACAGCTGTTTTTTTTTTTTTGTTGTTGTTTTTTTTGCGTTTTCTTGTGTCACTCAACCTCAGATTCGTCCTTTCACGCTGGACTGATTGCGGCCGGTGAAATGAACAGCTTATGTGCTTTTGTTTTAACTTATGAATCCTACATTCTTCTTGTGGAGGAGTTTTTTTTTTTTTTTTTTTTACACGACTGCTGTATTATCCAGCACTTCTAACCCATCTATATAAATGCAGCTCCTCTTAATTGAGCGGATAATTATTAGAACCTAGAAACACTACAAGTAGAGATGCCCAGAAAAAACAAATGTGAGTGAAGCTTTTTTCCAAAATAAGACAGAGGAATTGTTGCAATTTCAATTTAAAGTCACTGAAAAAACATCTTTAAGAGCAGAAACAACAGTTGTTAATATTAATATTAATTATATTTTGCTAAAAATACTTATTAAAATAAAAATGCAAACACTTAACTTTTACTTTTCATCACCAGAAGATGCACAAATGCATCACCTTCCTTCAAAAATGAACCCCCTGTACCAAAATACCCGAAATCTGTATTTACACATCATCCTTGTGAAGCCATTTTTGATGACAGCTACACATAATAAATATTGCTTATCTAAAAAACACTATCAATCTCAAAAAATTGAGCCTTTACAAAAATGAAAACATCCCGACTCCCTTAAATGAACTGCCATCTGTCCTGTGGACTCTCGCAGCCACGTTAAGTGAGACCAGACTCTAATCTTTGGCCTGCAGATGTTCAACAGGCGCCTATCAACCTGCAACTGATCATTATTCATGGCTGACTGCTCTTCCATCTTCACATTCATTAGGTATTCATCCTACCGTCAAAGAAAAAGCTATTTTTGGCAGAGAGGCATGCATGTTGTTGTAGTTTTCCCTCATGATCTCTCTCTCTGAGAGCGCTGTGGATGTCTGGTGTGAGGCGATGCTAAGCACGCCGTCTGCATTCCGCTTTATGTTTATGGCTGAGTCATGCACCTTTAAAAAAAAAAAAACCCATCACTGATCTCGGCAGAGGTGGATGTAACACCGATGGAACCTGCGATACAGACACACGTGTGTTATTTGCTCTGATATGTACAAAAAAAAAAAAGAAATCGTATGTCATGGCAGCACTTGCTGCGCAGTAGAGATGAGTAGTAAATAATAAATTAGACATGTTTTGATGAATTGTTCCATGAGTTGTGTAATTGCTGCCGACTGATAAACAGCTCGGTTTTATTGCAGCAATATTGTGAGAAGACTTTCCAGAAGCATATAATGAAATCTATACAGCATTGTTTTCCCTGGAGATTGAAGTGTTAGTTATCATTCTAGTTTCATTTTAATGAGGAGCTTTAATCTAAACGCTAGACCCGAGAGTGTCTTGTTTGACTGATCCATATTGGTCAGATCTTTTGATTTATGGTGCCGTTTGTAGCCGGGAATCAAAGCCATCACTTAGCTTCTTGTGTTATTGGTTGAAGTGCTGCAGTTACACAATGTGAGCAAGCTGTGTTTTCTATAATTGGACTCTGACCCCTCCAAGGTACTGCAAGGAACAAATTTAGCTCAGATAGTGCTCACATTAATAGGAGCGATGTGACACACTGCTTCTCTCCTCTCCGTTACCCCGCCTCTTCCAACTGCATCATTCTTTAGGATGCAAATAAGGGTTGCCATAGAAACCTCAGGCTCAAACGCATTATCATTTTCACACTAACTGCATTTGAGGATAAATATAATGTGGGGATTATGGTGGATTGCCAAAAAAAAATGTTGCCACAAAGCCTCACATCTAGGTAGGGACAGGAGATGAGGGTGATGTTTTCTTATTTGTAAAGATGTATGTTTGTTTGTTTACGCTGAGAGTCAATGCTTCATATTAGTCACATGTTGTTTGTGCATTCCTCTGTGAACTGGATTCAAAGTACAAAGAGTGTCAGGTGTTTTTTTTGTCTGCTTTATCATGAATTCAAGATGGCAGATCAGGCTTTTTTTCAGCATGCTCGCATTTGTGCATAAAAACAGCACAATGCAGAGGAAACAGCACTGCTGACAAAAATATATATATAAAAAAATCTTTCAGGGAGGGCTTTTTTTTTTCCTTCTTCTTCTTCTTTGGGTACCTTTTAAAGCAACTGTGGGGAGCACAACATTAGCCGGTGAGTTGCATTCTGCTTCGTCAGCACAAGGGCAGCTGTTCACAGGAAGAGCCTGGACTCACTTTGGATTGCAGCCCTACCTACAGAGTCAGGCACAGAGCCGGGAGAGAGCCGAGGAGAAAGCCGGTGGCGTCGGAGCATTATGTTTCCTCCACTGTTAACAAGCGGTGTTAACAAGCCTTGTTAACCTTTCTGCTCCAAACTGCTGCATTTCTGATTCAACAAGGAGCCGGTGGAGATCAAGTAAATACTTCATTTGCAGATATATCTGATTTAAGATTACAAATCACGTTATTCGGAGCCCGCAGCAGAGACGCCACAGAACACAACAGCTACCAAAACATGCAAATGCAACCTGCGGCATCACACTCCAGACTGAATCACTTCATTCAGGTCATCTAGATCAGAGCTGACTGATCAGTGGCACCCTGCTGTTTCCCAGAGCCTCCACTGTAATGCCATAATTCCACCACAAGATGGAAACCTTGATGCCACAACTTATTTTTTCCTCTCTTTTTTTTGTGCATGTTTTATTGGAGGCAGCATTAGGTAGGCTATAACACTCTCCGCCCTAAAACGTCAAAAACATGATGACAGAAAGTCAAAAGCAAAATATATGACCAACCAGACTGCAAATGCATCACTTGGATAAGTCCAGAAATCCATTTACATTTAACGCACTGCTGAAACTGCCAGTTGCAAGAAAAAAAGAGAGAAAAAAAAGAAAAAGAATGAATGAAAGAAAAAAGATCAAGCACAGACAGGTTTGGTGCAACCTGCAAACAACAAAAACACTGCATCGCTTATTGCCAGGGCTGCTGTAATATCATTAGGTGTTAATATTGTTACCTCATCATTAATGCTATGCATGGATTACATAACGTGCAATACAGCAATCTGCTGGAACCTTGTGCGATTCTGCTGCACTGGATTTGAGGTCATCATGCGAAGGGATGTAAGAACATACACATAAGAGGAGGAGGAGGAGGAGGAGGGGGGGAAGCGTTTGGTGCGTAACTGAACGAGACTTTAGAGGCGTTTGAGGCTCAGGAGGAGATTTTTTTTTTTTTTTTACATTTACAGCTCGCCAGTGTTTCTGCAGGAAAGAAAACAACAATAAGCAGAGAAAGACAGAGAGGGAGCGGAGCTTGTGTGTGTGTTTGTGCATGTGTGTGTGTGTGCATGTGTGCGCGCTCCCTACCTGCTTTTCCAAACACTCCTTGGCTGACAGCGAAGGTTTCGGTGAAGGCGCCCTGTCGCATATGCATCCCTCCAACAGGTATAATCCCGAGGGTCGAGAGCTGGACTCGTTCTCGAAATAAAAGAGCATATTCTGTAACAAAGCGAACCACTTTGTGTGCCATTTCGTGTTGTCTGAGCTCCTTTTGCTCAAGCACCCGCGCCTCGTACCATCCTTCTTTGCCAAAAGCCCCAGGTAGGTGACATGACCATCATTAAGTCGTATTCCCTTCTGCATTTTGATGAGGACACTTGAGCTGCGCAAAAGGTGGATCTGTCGTTACATCCTCCTGAAGTCCAGAAAAAAAAAAAAAAACAGAACCAAAAAAATCAAACAACAACAAATCAAATAAAGAAAAAGGCAAGACTTTGTGAATGCGGACCTCTCAGCAGCAGCCTTGTCCACTCTGTCCGACGCATTCACCGTGTTGGCATTTAAGTAAAAAGAGAGGAACAAAACGAGGAGCACAAGTCCAGCATCCTAAAATCTTTTGTCATACTCCGAGCGCTTTGAAGGTCCACATTATCCGATTGCGTAAAAAAAAAAAAGGAAAAAAAAGAAAAAGACAGAAAGACGGAAAGAGGGCCGTGAAAACAGTCGCAGACGCAAGATGAGAGGAGGGAGGGAAAAAAATAGGGGGGTTCGAGGTTTGTCCTTTTTCTCACATGAAATCTCCAGAAACCAGTAGGCTTGGTGCTGAGCTAGGCAGAGCTGGGTGAAGTCACATGACGCATGCTTGGGAAAGCAGATTTCAGGACCTTGGACAGGGACGGCTCAACGAGATGCCGCATAAGTTGAGTTTTCCTCTCAAGACGATCCGAGGATGCGAGAGGAAAATGGAAAACTAGCAGGCGTTCAGAAAGAGAAAAGAACTACTTTAATGGAAATCAGGCTGCAGAATCCAGAGATTTCACTTGAATTCTCCACATCTCCAGTTAACAGTTAAAGTTCCACAGTGGCTCCCATGATTACAGTTACAGATTGGTTTTTGTTCTTTAAGCCAAAGCTGGCAATTAATGCAGATATTTTTGGAATTTTTATGAGGCTGTATAGAACAGGTAAAGTTACTCTATGACCTCGAGCACTATTTAAAATGTATTATTTATTTATTCTTGCATTTTTGAGTCTCTTTATGAATGTATGCTACAACAAGAAAGATCCAGGAAGTATGTGCACAGTGTTAAAACACATAAATGGCTTCTACAGGCTGAAGTTAGTATTTAGTGTGACCTCCCTTTGCACACCTTGACTCTCCTGGATTGTCTTGAAGTTTTCTTTTTTTCTTTTTATAAATTGTTTTCCTTTAAAAAAAAAAAAAAGCCACAAAAAAGTCCTTTAGGTGTCCAATATGTGTACCGGTGAATGTGACAACCGAGGCGAGAAAGAATGGTTCATCAAAAGACTAGAATGATTCAGGTAAAGCTATGTATCTGAACTTTATTTTACCAGGTTAAAAATGCTTGAGAACCAGAACAAATACGCATGTCAATCACAGACACAAATAGACACATAAACAGAACATAGAACAAAAATAAGCAAGTAAGAAGCCTGAGAGCATGTGAGTGAAAACAGATGTGCATGAGGTGTAAGAAAGTGTGTGTGCGTATATATGTGTGTAAGTAAAATCTGGCGTGATCAGCAGCAGCAACAAAGTTAAAACTAAGGCTTCACTTTCCAGCTTCTGCAGACATTTCAGCTGCATCTCGTGCTCTTCCTCCATCCAGCTAAATGAACCTTGAGTAGAAATGAATTAGTCACAAGTACAAGAGTGAACTTTCATGCTAAAGTCATGCCACTGTCAGGACTGGGGGAAAGTATTTGCAGAAAGCATACATTAACAGAAGGATTACACTAAATAATTTACACCACAGACAACAGGGATGCAGTATTTGGGAGTTTTGCGTGTTAGGTTGCGACCGACTATAACTCCTAGTACATCCTGTTGATGGTTCTTCCTGTCAGAGTCACCACTTCATCAATAACTCTGACAGCAATCAAAGTACACACAATGTTCCCTTTAATGGATTCCCAATATGCTGATTATCCTACAATGCTCCCATGATTGACATTTTAACTTCTCATAGCAGGAAAAGTACAGTTACTCACATTGGCAAAGTCCTATTCCAGCATCCCAGTAAGACACAACGGCAGTGAGCGTAAAGCAGCTAAATGGAATTCAGCCATGATTAATTTCATTATGTTTTCTGTTGAGACAGGCAACACTATCAAAAGAAGCAGAAATATCTATGAAATGATAAAAAAAAAACAAAAAAAAAAACAAAAGCCTAGCTATGATGTGAAACTCAACAACTGATTTACAATTAAATGACTAAAGTGTGCAAAAAAACAGCATCATGCTCCTTTAACATGTGGTCTCAGTGTTGCCTCTGTGGTGTCTTATGGTCGGATGGAGACTCTATATGTGCTGGTCACATGCAAGGATTACACTGAAACGGATGCATCAAGGTAAATGTGCCACTCCAGAGCTTTGAGAGGAAAAGCAGTGAAACAAAGCTTTTAAACAAATCAAGCATGTAATTCACTTTATCTGTACACAATATACCCCCAGCGAGTGGTTTATTAAGCACACCTAAAATGTACGGTCATCTGGAAGCTGTAGTTTTTGCTGCTTTTGTTTTTGTTTTTTTTTTGTACAGAGAAGTGTTTCTGATATTTAGCATACTACTGAAAGAAGTGAGATGAACAAAAATGAATAAATAAAATAGAAACACCTACCCCAAACCTGCTACCACCACTTAATTAAAAGCATGGCTGCAAGTAAAGTAAGTCTTTAAGATGCAAATATTTGAGTAATTACGCTAAAACTAATGCTATGTGTCATTTCTGTGTCAGTTTATTTGAAATGAAACTCAAGTAGTGAATTAATTAACCTGGCTTGATAACGACATGTTAAGCTCAGGATTTCAAATGTATAAAAGCTTGTGTTTATGTTACCAATTATTAAGTAATCTGTTCTTTCAAACACCCCTGACTGAAAAGGAAAGACTGATTCCCTCAACTCACCAGTTTGCTTCATGAACATAATTTCATTAGTTGTCGTAACTCAGAAACGCTGCTGCGAATTTTATTTTGAGATTTGTTTAGATTTGTTTTTAGGTGTACTACAATTTACCAGCACCACGAAATTTAGGCTCCAAAATGTTCACAAATGTGGAATCGTACTATCCATCCATCCATTATCTATACACCGCTTAATCCTCACTGGGGTCGCGGGTGGGCTGGAGTCTATCCCAGCCGACTTAGGGTGAAGGCAGGAGACACCCTGGACAGGTCGTGGATTCTACTATTTTTAAAAAATCTGTAAAACTATATTCTATCTTCAAACAGTGATGTGTAACATATAGTATATGGACATCCCTCCCAAGTGGAGGGTGACATCTTATATTTTATAGTCTTCTGTGGTCTTTTCAGGTTGGTGTCTTACTTTTTTTTAATCACCTGTTTCTGCACATAAGTTTTGTAATTCTCCAACAAAAACACAACCTTCAATCAGGTACTCATTGACATCAGTGCCCTCATTTTGTTTTGCTCTCAATCCTCTTAAACGTTTCTAAATATACTGTTAATCTGAGCACTGGACCCCACCTCTGATGCAATGCCATCAGGTAAGACGTTGGCTAATAGGTTAACTCGATAAAAAGGGTCATTTCAAGCAAAAAAAGAAAAAAAAGACAGAATTTGCAGCTTGAGCTTGTTTGAGCTGCATCATGATGTCATGTGGGAACTTGTGCATCTCAGTGGTTCCAGAGCTCAACTATAAAACATGCTCAAGCACATAGCCAATATGCTTCTTTGAGCACCCAATTTGTTTAAAAGGCACATGCTCTAATCTGCTGTCAGTCCTCCAGCTACTTCTCAGAGAGGAGATTTATTTATTACTCCATCTCCATTGTTATCTGCACTCTCTCTCTGATCTGTTCTGCCATAAATCCCTCCAGGCTCTGCAGCGTCTTCCTCAACGTGCCCCTCCCTTATTTTTTTCTTTTTCTTTTTTTTTTTTTCTTCAATCAGACACTCACTAGTTAAATATTAACCAAAAAAAAATATGTATGCGAGCAGTGGAATGCTGGCTGAGATGCAGAGAAATGAGCCCTTGACGTCGGTTTTGTAATAAACTGATCCAGGGTTAGGTACATGTGCTGCAACTAGGCAATTAAAGCTGCCCAGTTTTGAATAGATTTGCATAGACACGCATGTGAGAAGCTGATAACACTGTGGGTATTGTTGATGTGCACTGTATGAGCCAAGCTGCAACACAACAGGGCCGCTGTGTTTAATGTGGGAATTTCCAGTCCATCCTGCTCTGTGGATCATCTTGAGAGAGCAGCGAATGTTCCCCAAAATGACGCGTCTAAAAGAAGCGCTTGTTAGATGTTTCAATAAATTTGTGTGTTCAAAGATATTTGCATCAGCAGTCCTCCAGTAGGAACTGATGCTCAGCACTTCTTATCAATAACAACGGATGACAGCGGGGTGTTTTTGTGTTAATCTGTGTTACTCCTCTCCTGTAACATGAGGAACTTTCTTCACATGGATAACTGATTATGGCACAGGAAAACGGGACATTTATTTCAATTGATAGACTGACTATTTAATCTATAATTAGCCAAAAAATGTCCTTGAATTACTTGTGTTGTTCAAAACCAGCTTCAAACCCAGATACTTCCTGTCCCCTGACCTGCAGTACTTTTCAAAATCTGCTTGTTATTGTTTAGGGCTGCAAGGTGGAGCAGTGGGTAGCACTGTTGCCTCACAGCTAGAAGATTGCCGGTGTGCATCCCTATGAGGATACCTGGGATCTTTCTGTGTGGAGTTTGTATGTTCTCCCCGTGCAGCGTGGGTTCTCTCCGGGTTCTCCGGCTTCCTCCCACAGTCCAAAAACATGTTGAGGTTAATTGGTAGTTCTAAATTGTGTGAATGTGAGTGTGCTTGGTTGTCTGTCTCTAAGTGTAGCCCTGTGATAGACTGGTGACCTGTCCAGGGTGTCCCCTGCCTTCACCCTGAGTCGGCTGGGATAGACTCCAGCCCCCCATGACCCTAGTGAGGATTAAGCGGTGTATAGATGATGGATGGATGGATGTTAGTGTTCACTGTTATGCACTAAAACACCAAGTCAAACTCTGCATATGTGAAAACCTGCTGAGCAATAAAACTATTTCGGATTCTGATCTTTCTGATTCTAGACTATAAAGCTGCCGAAAGTAACATATTGTCAAACTGGATAACCAGAAACCATCAAATACTGGACATATTTTGCTTGATAAATGTCATCAATGGTTAATAAATTAGTATCTGTCAGTTACTTTTTGTCAAACAACTAATTAACTAGTCAACTAAATTTCCTGCTTTTTGGATACATCTTGACATACTTGAACTAAAAAGGATGTTTTTTTTAGACCCTCTTTTTAGGTTTTATTCATGGAAATAAGAAATGCTATTATTGTCTGTGGCAGCTGTACCTATAAACTGCATTTTCTTTTTCAACTAGCTTTTGGATAACTGTACCACAAAGTCTTTATATTACAGGAAACACAATCATTCTTGCAACTTAGTCTGCTGAAAAGCTCCGACTGCATGTTTTGAAACTGCACGCTGCTTTTCAACATGTGACATTCATGGCATCTATGTGTTAAAAAAAACAGCAACAGTCATGCATCACTGTCAGCCTTTGACACTGTGATCGGTGCCCGTGTGCAGAAATGTGCGAGAGAGAGTTTGTGTGTGTGTGTGTGTGTGTGTGTGTGTGTGTGTGTCAAATGGTGTTTTCTGTAACAGCTCGTACTGCTGTCAGTGTTCAGCAGAGGATGCTGCTGTAGTGTCCTCGTCCTTCCCTGAGCCGCCTATGAAAAGGCTCCAGTCCTAATTACATGATCCACCAGGCTTGTAATTCGCCATACTCCTCTCAAATGACATTTACTAATTACTCCTTCCTTTTTTAGAAACAGCTTTCTGGATTTTATCCAGGCCCCCTCATGCTCATTGTCATGTAGGAACAAACAAGTTGGCTGTTGTGGCAGTCACAGCCTATTTGATTGAAAGTGAGTAAGCAAACATACAAACAGACATCTTAAATCCCTTTAAAGCATGATGTTGTGTTAAACAATCTGGATTAGCTGTAGAGAGGAATTTAATAAAAAAATAAAAGAGAGAGGGAGATGTCGGGGTAAGTCTGCAATGCAGTAATGTTGAGACAAAAAGCAGAGGCCTCCTCAAAGAGGGCAACCAAATACTTCTTCCCAGTCTGTGAAAATGTTTCTGCCCCTGAAGCCTCATTCACGTTGTATGTAAATAACTGCCATTCGTGTTATTGTGAGCAGCAAAAATAACAGATCCATATGAAAGACAAAGCATGAGAGAAAAAAGGTTTTTCTCTCGGCCAGATGAATCTCAGGCTCTGTGATAGATGTGAGACCTTTGTGGGATGCTTCACTACCTTTTGCCCAGAGCATGCTGGGAAAATCTCCAGCCAGTGGTGCGCACAGACTCTCGAAGCGGCAGGAGTGAAAATGAAGAAGGGAAAACTCTTTCATGCATAAGGTTGTGTGTATCACTTCTGTATTGTGTCTCTCCTGTAAAGGGTTTACAAGTTGTGATGACTTTGGTGAGCAAATCATAGGTGTTTAAAAATCATTGTTGAGTCATTAATTAGAGCAACGTCTGTGTTGTGTTTGCTGTTGTTTCTCTGTCTCGTTAAAAAGGCAGCAGTTAAAGATTTTTGATAAGTTATTGATGAAATACTTTTGCAATAATCTCTGGCTGCTGTTAATGTTAAGAGATTGTTAAAGAGTTCAGTTGGGTCCAGCTGTGCAGCAGCTTTTTTTTCCCCCTCTCCTGACAGTCAGAGGTGATTTTACTGATTCACTGAAGTATTGTGCTGCAAGAGGACGGACATCAGAAACACAGATGCCGTATTTCACAACTTGGTTATCCAACATGTATTTTCGTCACCATAAAACATCAGTAAATGACATTACAAAGGGCACCTATTCACACCACTTCATTCAGTGCATGATTACAAGATAAAAATCAAATGTACGGATTTAGATAAACCTTCAAAATTACATTGTTTTAATGAGTTATCTTGGTATGATAATGTTGGATGATATCGTGTGTAATTTAAATGTCTGTGTTAATTGATTTAACCCTCCTATTACCTTCAATTTACTGACATCTTGTATCCTTGGGGCCCCAGAAATTTAAACCTTCACAAAATAATCATAATTAAAATTGTTACCCAAGTTTATATGTAAACAGCCCTTCAAATAAAACAGAAAAAAATATGTCAATTGTTTGTTTAGAGACATTAAATATTGACATCAAATTGACCCCAAAGGTAATAAGAGGGTTAAAACAAAATTCAATTGGCAGTAAATTAATTGAATTTGCTTGATTTACATATTTTTTTCTCCACCATAAGTTCAGCTTTTTGGGTTCTTAAAAACATTTGGTAATGCTGCTAATTGATTGGTCATTTAGAAAACCATCGATCGTAGACAAAAGACTAAGTCCACTAACTCAACATAGGTTGTCTGTGAAGATTCTCAGTCATCCAACTCATGGTTATTCTCATAGATTAATCGTAGCAACTGGACTTTGCTTGAGTTCCTTGAAGACGTGTCACCTCTCATCCAAGAGGCTTCATCAGTTCTGACTGACTAGTTGGGAGTTCCAGATACTTATATCCTTAAGGAGCCAAATTCAGGTGTTAATGACTCCTTAAGGATAGACGTATCTGGAACTCCCAACTAGTCGGTCAGAACTGATGAAGCCTCTTGGATGAGAGGTGACACGTCTTCAAGGAACTCAAGCAAGTCCAGTTGCTACGATTAAACTACGAGAATCAACATAGGTTGTTGGTTGAACATGATTTCTTAAAAGTTGTCATAACTCAAAGATATTGATGCAAACTATTGCACGAATGTTTTTTTGTTGAGCCTAAACATTTGTTTTTAGTGGGGGGGGGGTTACGGTTCATGAAGTGGCACTTGGACTAATCAAAGGCCCCTTTAGGGAGCACTTGGGCTGCTCAAGGACCCCTTGAGCGACCAACCGGAATTAATGCAAAAACCCTGCATGTGTTTTCTGTTGTCAGATTTATACACAACCACAACGTGCTCGTTTTCTGTTTGTTTCTGTGGTTTGCAGGCCGAGCTGTGTCACTGTACACTACAACATGGTTTTGGGACTTTAACTGCAATGGAGGCTGACACGTCTCGCTGACGGTCTCCGATGTGGCAGGCAGGCATTGCTCCCACGGCTGCTCCCTCTCAACTCAGAGCCGATTCTCCCGTGTCAGAGCCGGTTAGCCAGCCTGCCACTCACAGCTCATGAGTGGGGGGGAGTGGGAGAAACCGGACCCACGAGACAGGGGGGCTCCGTCATGTTGTGGCAGCGCAGTGATACCACCGGCCGCAACGCATCGTGTCCAACCTTCAGCTCGAGCCTGCTCAGTGTTTAGCAAGTTACATTTTCAAGAAAAAACACTTTTGGTTTTCGCCTTGTTTTGGAGACAGCTGAGGCCATATGCTGCTCGCTGTCACTCTCATCGTTTACAACCGTTGTGTAACAGCGCAGAGATGTTCCAGGATCCCCCCTGGGGCCACTGAGTCTTGGTCACATGCAGGAAGTCTGGGCTTGCGCACAGGCAGATTTCATGTGTGCCTGGGCGATTCTTCACCAACCAGAAAGATGTGTTTTTACACCCACATCCAATTGTGGAAATGAAGGTTGTGACCACACGGAGAACGCCATACTGTTAAATTAACATCATCACATGCACACACCCACATCACGTCTCGAGCACGACGAGCCCCAGTCATTCCTGTCACAACTGAAAACATGCAGCTTTCTACTCCACATGCACGCTTCTATTTTTGCAGGCACAGATGAAACAGTGTGTACTGTTCGAGTACTCTATTTTAGGAGCAGGACATGAATTATAGAGCAAAGTGGCCAACAATGTGTATTGCAATCCTTTTCTACCGACCTGAGTGCACTGAGAGAGAGACGCGTGGAGAGAGTGTCTGTGATGAGTGACCATGAGCTGCTCTTGGAGTGTTGGTGGGCTGTGCGATGGCAGAATCCCAGCTCCTGGCAGCAGCCCAGGCCATTGTGATTTGTGCTCGCTGCTGCCTACAGGGTCGCCACCTGGCTGCCGCTTCCTCCAATCTCCCTGGGTTACACAGAGTGCATTCACAGCAGGTCTGTAATTGAATTTCACACATGTCACAGTCAGCTTAACTTTGTTTTCTACAAAGTGTGTGGACAGCAACTTGCAAGATTTTTTTTAGCGTGGAATGCTTGAAAATTATCGTGATGAGTGACTTTGAACTAGTATGAACAGAACTTTTCATGATACCAAAACAGGAAAAGAAATCGGAGGGTTGACCTTGACCTGCCAAAAGTACAGTATGCTATTAAATCTAGATATGTTAATATCCATCCATCCGTTATCTATACACCGCTTGATCCTCACTAGGGTCGCGAGGAGGATGGAGCCTATCCCAGTCGATTCTGGGTGAAGGCTGGGGACACCCTGGACAGGTCACGAGTCCATCACAGGGCCACACTTAGAGACAGACAACCAAGCACACTCACATTCACACCTACGGACAATTTAGAATCACCAATTAACCTCAACATGTCTTTGGACTGTAGGAGCCGGAGAACCCGGAGAGAACCCACGCTGCACGGGGAGAACATGCAAACTCCACGCAGAAAGATCCCAGGTGTCCTAACCAGGATGCACACCGGGGATCTTCTAGCTGTGAGGCGACAATGCTAACCACCGTGCAGCCCACTATCTTATTATATTAATAATCAACAAAGAATTTTCATGCAGAATTACCGGCTTTTCCTCTTTGCTGCCTTTTTATGGTCACTCAAGCCTTAACACTTTGAACCAGATCTGATCTGGATGAAAATTGGGGCACTGTATAGCCCACCTGGTTGAGCATGTGCAGGGCTACAGTCTGGATGGGGAGGTCATGAGTTCGAATCCCGCTCATGGCCCTTTCCCACATGTCGTCCCCTCATTCTTCTCCCCTACTTTCCCATCTCTCTCTCACTGCACTATCCAACAAAGGCCAAAAACCTAAATTAAAAAAAACCAAACAAACAAACAAAAAAAAGAAAACCACCAAAATTACTACATTTATCACAGCAAGAAAAGAATAAAAACAGAGAAAATTGTCAGATTTTCCCCAAATACAAGCTTAAAACTTAGATGTTTAATCAAAATCCTCATTACTTAATTAATCAATGAATAAATATATTTTTATTTAACTTATTTGGACAAGGACAGTGCATATTAATGAACGCATGCAGTACAATGACTGTATAAATCTGCCAGATTTAGCTTAAAGCTCGTTTACATCCGCAGTCCTCGTTATTAGTCTTTCTAAAAAGGTTCGCAAATAAAAGTTTTACAAGCCCTTACAGACAAACAGTTTTGACCTGTAGATGTTCTCCTGAACTGGAGCTCACCGTCTCCTCTGCAGACCGTTGTTGTCGGCCTACTAACATCATCGCTCTTTTGTTCAAAGAAGTTTTTAAGAGGTGGTTGGGACACGTTATTAATAATTTCCTAAATTAGGTGAGCATATTTGAATATTTTAAGATTTTAAAAGCTCTCTAGAAGAGCACAATGATGAAACGATTGCCAACGATAAACTGTTTGCACCAAATCCTTTAAAAGAAGAAATCTGGATTCTTCATTGCAGCTGAGAAGCCATGACCGACTCAGCTATGAACAACAGTCACGTGACAAAAAACCTGCGGACTGTGTTTACACAGAGCAGTAGTAAAATATTAATAGTAAGAAGAGCCAGATGTTTCTCCAGTATCGATCACACCTGTGGACACTTGGAAAATATGTGTACATGTTAAATTTCATGTTGTTTCAATTTTTGCGAAAGAGATTCAACTTTTGCCTCATTTTCTTTATCTGCAAGGGACATTTTTATGTTTGACCTTTATTAACCCTTAAGGGACCCTGCCAGGCTGAAAGTATTCTCATAAGCAGCAGTAATAATCAATATCTGGATACACTGATGTAGCACACCGTAGGTAGGGGAGTTTTTTTGGCTGTGGTTGGCGGTTGTGTCAGCCAGTCCAGGTGAAGGAGGCAGGATGTGAACTCAGTGTGAGAGGAAGGTCTGCCTGGAAGGCTTAACTTTGTGCAAAAATGTCCCCGTGCCTGAGCATTACCAGCTGTCTTTTCAAAGATGTCAAATGAACCTTCTCAACTTTTCTCAACTAAAAACAATTAACGCACCACAGAGCTCGTTTTAGCAAGAAGTCCTGACCTTGGTTGCACGTCAGTGGCCATTGCTCTGTTGTCGCCTGTCATCTCTCCACTGTTGCAAGAGAAAATGTAGGTGTGTAAATGTGAAAATAACATGTTGTTTATTTCGTTAGCCCAGCTGTATACAGAAGGAAGTTGCAGCTTTCAAACAAGAGACATCAGCATTGATGATCTTTAAACTCCATTAAATGATTCTGGCAACTTGGAGGCAGCAAATAAAGTTAAGAACAAACATCTAACATAGTTCAACCTGGTGTAATAGTATAATAAATAGCATGACATTCGCGTCAACAGCTCAGTTCAGTCTAGCAGGGTAACTTCATCTCATCTCGCAGTGTTTGTCACTACTGTATAAGGCGCTGGGTGTGTTTGAGTCCTCTGGGCAGGATTGCTATTGCAACAACACATCATCAGTAGGGTAAAACCAACCTGTCTCCCGACGGTCTAAACCAAGCTCACGTTCCCTATTAGTGGGTGAACAATCCAACACTTATGCTTCACAATGATAGGAAGAGCCGACATCGAAGGATCAAAAAGCGACGTCGCTACAAGCCAGTTATCCCTGTGGTAACTTTTCTGACACCTCCTGCTTAAAAAAGAGTCCGAAGGATCGTCCCGTCCAGTTACTATGAAAAACATGTTCGCAAATAGTTGCCTACCTCACAACCAGAAGAAACATAGCAACAGAAGCAATTTATTTGGATTCATGTGTCTGGCCACCTGTGTCCAATAAGTCCAATATTCACTAAGTTTAGCTGTTTTAGTCTCTACCTAATCCTGACAGAAATATCTGGTTCTTTCGTTGCTAAACGCTCAGCTTTGCTCAGCACCAAGTTGCACTGTAAGTGAGTTTAAGCTAAAAATGAAAGTAGATGCCTTAAAAAACATTGATTAGCTTAAGAAAAGAAGTTCAATAAGCTTAGACTGTTGATGAAGGTGAATCAGTAATTATTAAGTTGCACTGACAGATTTTCTGTCTTTTAACTTTTCCTCAGTTTGAAGTTCTTCTTGACAGGAGTGACTGACAGCTGCTCCTGCTAGAACCAGCTTCTACAAGAGTAAAGACAACACGAGAGGCTTCTTACAGTGACTTTGTTGATGAGCGTGGGGGTTAAGGGATGAATTAACCACAAACTTCATGATTAACATGACATATTTAACAAACTACAACAAGAACACGTCTCGGGAGAATTCTAGGGCTCTGGGTGGAGCAACTATAAGTTAAGTTAACCCAGAAGCTACCAGGAAAACTAAACGGAATAAACAACTTGCTGTGCACAACTTCCATAGATAGAAAACAATCAAATTTTATGAGTACAAGTGAAGAATTTCCAAAGCAACAGTTAAAACTCTGACATTTTCAACACAACCTTTCAAAAATGGACAAACATCCCTGAAGTGGCGTTAAACCCTCTAATTACTACAAAGCAAACAAAGCATATCATGAAGGATTATATGTAATATAAAATGAGCTGCTTCCATTTGTGTTTGCGCATCCACCTCAGTAAATCTTAGGACTGCCGTTTCCATCCCTTTTCCTTACTGTACAAATCCACATAAGAGACAAACGCTCGCCTCAAAGTAGGCCAATTACCAGTCAGTACGAAGAAAGACATTAATGCAATGTGGCAGAGCCCAAGAAGCAAAGGCAGGGTGTCTTCCTTCAGCTAATATGAACTCAGAGGGGACATGTAAACAAGTCCTTCCATTACATAATCAGTCCCTTCCTCCTTGAAGCATCTTTCCTGTTTTTACACATGCATTCCTCCTCATGTCCTCTGCGCGCTCGCTGACTGTTGCACAGACCGAAGATTGTTAATATTGTCTAATTCTGCGCTTCCTCTGGCGTTCACAATGCATAGCTGCCTCATTGCCCATGCATTACTTGAGGGGGAAGCGAAGCACTTCGAGACAAGCTTTTTTTTACTACCATGCTTGCAGGCGATCCTTGATCTAAACCGTTGGATGTAGGTTTCATTTGAATTCTATGGGGGCAATGCATTAATTGTGGGGTCTGAGGGTCCTCCCCCGGGAATTTTTCGGCTTCGGCCCTTTCTTTTCTTGCCTTTTGTTGATTTTTTTTGCCCCATTTTTTGCTTTTTTTGCATCAGTTTAAGGTGGAAGTGTTTTTATTTGTGTAAAGGAGAGCACAAAATGTAGGCACCAGGTGACAAGTTAAAGTATAATGGAGTAAATATGGATTTAATTGTATTTTCTAATTAGATTCAGTACTCATATGGGCTCATAGTTCGTGTTTTGAGAGTATAAAACTGTTTAAGAAAAAAGACTGTCCTCTGACTAAGGCATTATTGCATCTATTGGGAATATTATAGTACCTTTTCAAAATAAAAGTCCTCTGCTTCTTTATTGATTCTAAATATTGAGGGAGATGTAAACCCTGCAACAGTCATCACATTCAACCTTGGCTGTGCTTTGCATGTAGTACTGATAAGCAAATGTAAGCAAACCAGTACATTGACATATCTGTCAAACGTTAACAGTGTCTTTATGAACATGCTACACAAAGCCTGCAAACATTGCAACAGACTCCTAGTTTGTTTTTATTGAAAAATGACACGACACTTTTTTTTTTTTTCCAGCTAGATCTACATCTAATGGAAATTATGCAAACCTGCTTCATGCATAAAAAATAAACAAAACACTGACCTGAAACCAGCTTAGCAACACCCATCACAGAGACCAATTTGATAACTAATGAAAAACAAGCTGAAATCGCCAGCGCAGGTCCAAGGCCCAGCGCGAGCCTGGCTGCGTTTAAATGAAATGGGCACAGGAGACAGTTGCGGCATTAAAAAGGTGGCAGCCGAAATTTTCATCTGGAAGAACAGGAGCTATGAGGCGGCCTGCTAGGGGATTATTGCCAATACGGTCTCCGCAGCACTCAATCACTGTTAAATTAAATCTAAGGATGACAGATGCTGCCAATCAGCGACGGGTTAGTGAGGTCAAATTAAGATCCATACGCTGACCTTTTCCTCGGCTGCCTCCTTTCAGAGTGCCTATCATCTGGGCTATCAATAGGGACTAATGAGTCTTAATGGTCTGAGCCGAGCAGAGCGCCATCGCTTACACCGCGGCGCAGCGCTCACCAGGCCCAGACGAGGTTATACCAGTGTTGACGAGTGCTCTCAATAGAAACACTATTACTATTATCTCAGCTGTTGCGGCGCATCAACAGCCCCTTCAATACAATTGGCCCACTCAGCACGAGCCTGTCTTCGAGTTTCTTCGCTGTATAGGTGTCTTTTCTTGTGCGGTTAACACTCACATTGAAGGGATGAAGCGAGAGGTGTTTAGATTTTTGTCATTGTCACACTGTAAAATGTGAAAAGTTGATCTAACTTAAACGAAACTGGTTGCACTCAAAACAGGTAAGTAAATATAACCATTAGACTTAAATTCAGTTTACTTCATATCTACTTGTAAAGTTTACTTAACATTTAGCTGTATTTACTTAATTTGTAAACTTAAAAATAGCAAATATAATGAATTTGATCGTTCCAAGGGTTAGAAACTTAAATGATAGTAATTAATCAGATTTATTTAACGCTTTTCTAGACAATCACAGACACTTTACACTGTCAGTTATTATTATTATTATTATTATTCATCCACACACATTCATCCCGGTGGTGGTAGCTCCGGTTGTAGCCACACCTGGGACATTCATACACCAGGCAAGGTGGTGAAGTGTCTTGCCCAAGAACACAACAACCATGACACAGGTTAGAAGGCGAAATCAAACCACCAACCTTCCAATCACTGACCAACCCGCTCTACCACCTGAGCCACAGCCGCCCTGTAAAGTTTCTGGAAACTTCTCCTGCAGTTCTCTACTGCACATGTGCACTGCTGAGCTCAGTGTTCAGTCCAGGAACAGAACGTTTCAAGTCCAGTTTATTCAAGTATACTTAGTTTTATAACTCTTTAAGGAAAAGTGAGCACATACTCACAGTCCATGAGTTAAATAAACAGGACAAGTAAGCATAGGTATTACCTTTTAGAATGTATGAAAAGACCAAAACCAGCAATTCATTGATTGTCTGACATAAGTTTTTAAACATCGGCAAGAAAAACCAAACCGAGACGAGTAAAGTTGTTGCACTGTCTTCATTTTGGAGAACCTATATTGACTTGTACAAAATGATACCATTTCCTCAAGCTTGAGTCGTGAGGAAAACACTGAAATGACCTGTTTTTTGTGCTTTGAGAGTCACAGACAGTGTTTAGATTGTAATGGATTGACAGCATAGTTTGGATTTATTCACCAAAAGAAGGTTATAGCCTGAACCTTGCATTTCTTTGGTCATGACTTGGACCAGTTTTCTTGAAGCATGTGGCGTCTACAAATTACACAGTCAGCCTTTACGGGTTTTACATTCCAATCAGCACAATACAATGCTTCTCACACAAAATCCAGTGAGTGATTTCAAATTGTGTCTGCCACCGTCACTGTCTTGTCATCTCTGATTTATATTTGTTTATCAAACTGCTGCCCTTTCCAGTCCTGCTGCTAATGAGATACAGATCATTAGGTGTTCACTTTGTCATTTATTTATTTGTCAGTTTCTTTTTTCTGGATCACGAACAAGGAATGTTACGGCAAAGCATAGATTTCTGATATAACAACGGTGAAGAATTGTTGTAAATATGCTCTCGTTGTCCGTCTTCTCGTTTGTTATCTCTCTTTCTGTGACTATTTTAGCAGCAGTAATCACGGAAGAAGAAGCCTCTTTGTGCTGTTTCAGTGCAGATTGTGGTTATCTTTAGCTTTTATCTTCACTTCAAAATGCAGTTATGAACAAATTTGGACACTTGGGGGAGCTTTTATGTGTCCTAATGCAAATGTGCAGCTCACCAAGGCTTGCACCGAGTGATTGAGCCGTGAACCGCGAAAATGCCAGCCCCCATTAATAACAATGCTAGATCAAGCATTCGGATCTTAATGTCTGCACATCATACTGTATATTTAGATGGTCAACATTACAAGTCTATTTATGTCACACACACTGAGTGCATTCCCCCCCCTCTCCTGATTGTGGCCTTCAGAGTGAAGCTGCAGCCCTGGGATTAATAAGCCTCTCTCAGTCTGCCTCAGTTAGACTCAAAGCCACAAAGCCACAAGGAAGCTGAGCAGTAGCCGCCTGCAGTGCATAACAACGGCTCCAAATCTGATAGAAATGGACAAGTAAATGTGAGGGTGTAAAAAATAAAAAAAGAAATCTGTTTCCTTTTAAATTTTCATGCATTGGAGCAAGAAAAATTCACTGAATTTTCTTCTCAAAAACACAGAAACAAGTAAGCTGCTCTCCGGATTGCAAATAACGATCAAATGGTGGATTCTGTGCTTTGAATTTTTTATATTAATTCATTAGTCATTTGATTAATAGAATAAAAAAAAAAAAGCTCTAGTTTTCCATTATGGTTTCCTAGGGCTCAAGTTTAAACCACAAAGATATTGAAAAATTAAACACCTGATTTTATTGTCTGACAATTTATCTGTCAGTTTAACTAATTGATTAATTTGTTAATAGAATGTGTTGTAATTTGTTTTATGGCAGCAGGTAGTGGAAGTATTAGAGACTATGTGTGTTTGTAAGATGTCTAGAAACAAACAAGACGGAACTGAAAAAGACAGCAATGTAGTGAGTTTTACATACATTCCTTTTTAAAATTATTATTGTTTGACACACATCCTAACATCTCCTGCAGAACAGACATGAAATTTTGGGACATATCACATCTTGCCAGGTCAGATCTTTTCGACTTTTCCGACTGGATTTCTTCCAACGGCGTGGACGCAAAGCAATGCCGTCTCGGTTCACTGGAGATCTCCTGGCATCATTTGAACGCATGCATCATTTTATTTCAGCCTACACTGTGCACACCCTGCCCGAGGGCTAATTACATTTGCACAGTCCAGAGGTCCTCTATTGTCGTCTCTTGAAAGACCTCCCCGACACAGTACCAAAGGAGAAAACACGTTGAGATCTGAGGACTATCAAGCCTTTAATTGTGAACTACTGGTCTCTGAAATGAGCATCACAGAAAGTTTTTTTAAAAAAGTGCACAAATGCGCGTTTTTACACGCAGCTCGAGGTTCATCTTGAAGACTGTTTATTAGCATGTCTGAGGTGGAAACACACACTCACATGCGCTGACACATGCAGCGAGGACCATGTAAGATACAGAGAAGCAGAAAGAGACACAGAGAGGGAAGCACAGTTGACTTCCTCTGTCGTTACTCACACCTGCAGTAGGATGCAATCTCCATGGCAACAAGACTTGGCAACATTGTGCAGAGTTGATATTTGAGGTTGTGATCTTTAATACCCCTTTTCGCTCCCTTTTTCACTGCAGTGGGTTGTGGAATTGCATTTTTCCTCTGTGTTTTTTCCCCCCGATGCCATCTTCACCCTTAATGTGTCACTAAAAAACATTAGCCCTCTGATGATGTCATGAGTCTGTCACCTGGAGAGCATCATTAAGGTGCAACAATCAAACTGAGCTCATATGAAGTGTAAGAATTTTCTTTCTTTTTTTTTTTTTCTTGCTGCCTCAGGTGCAGGATTTTTTTTAATGTACAAGGCATCATGATATTGCTATCTGATGCCATTTACTTTAAGCCATTTTTCACATTTCATCTCATGCCGAAGCACACGTGAAGTTTGATCTGCAGTCATTTTCTCAGAGCCAAGTGAGCTCAGCAGGAAAACCTTGTATTTTTGAACCTTGAATACTGAGCTGAAGAGTCAGTAGAGAAGGTATAATTACCAGAACACGTGACAATGCGAAAAATCGTTCCTATTTGCTCGACAAAGTTTTACACAGGTAAAAAATGGACAAATTCAGCTGAACTGAGTGTTTTATTTATTGCATGTGCTTTTGTGTGTGTGTGCTGCTTCTTTTGCTATGAGTATTATTGTGTTTATGAAGCTTTTAAAATACATTAAATACATGAATCAATACATGCATCAAAAAGAGCTCACATTATTACCCTGTAGTTTTGATTTCCTCTATAGCCACCATCTTTGCGATTTCAAGTGCAATCAGCTGAAAGACCTTGGAGATAATTGAAAATACAGACCAGCACTACAAACTGGCAGTGACCTCTCCTCTCCTTAATAATGTGACAGTGTAATAATGAAGAACACTTATAACACATGACACACACACACCTTAAAACCATCTATAATTTATCCAAGATGAATGTAAAAGCCGCTGCTGCTGAGCTGAGATCCTCAAGGGGGGGTTGTCTTATTTCACAACGACCTTGGATGTCCACTTGTGTTGAATTTGTTACTTCTTCAGTTTGTTTCCTTTATCCCTCTTAAATATTCATGCTGTAGCCTGCATTTGCTTCCCTCAAGAAGTGCAGCCTCATCATGTGCTAATAATGAGCCTGGTGGCCACACGGCCCCGTCCTGCTGATGGTTGACTTGACGATGCCATCTAGTGGTCATGCAGAAGGAGGAGAGCATGCTGGGAGTCGCACAGTAAACGTAATAAACAGTAACAGTTAGAATGGGAAACTTTTTTACTTTACCCACCTCATGTAGAAATTATACGCAGTGTATAAACGACAAATAAAAAATGCTTCACTGTACTATATTATACGATACTCTACTGTATATTGTGTAGTCATATGCTCTTATAACATGATATTCTATTAGTATTTAACAGTGTCAGCAATCATAGAATATTTCAGGAGTTTACAAATTGCTTTAAATGCACTTCTGCATGATTTTAAATGCGTATAAACTTGTGATGCATGATACTAAAATTTCTGGCCGATTCCGATATCCGATATTAAGATTTCTGATATTGCCGATAACTGATATTACCGATGTCGATATTCAACTTTTGTTCACACCGAAAACATATGTTAACATATTTAGTGTTCAAGTCCAGGACCATTTAAGTAAAAACATCTGTGGAATAGCAGCAATATCAAATGTAGAGACGAAGGCGCTAAACATCGTTTTTTCACATCAGCTAAATTTGTCCATCCGGCCGATACCGATATATCGGAAAAAACACGAATATTGACCGATACCGATTTATCGCGCAACCCTAAAATAAACACGTGAAATATATTATCACGTCATGTATGACTACAGCTGTGTTGCATTGTGTTATTAGTATTTACTGACATTTGCATTTTGTATACATGACATTAGCACAAATGATGTTAGCATCTAGTTCAGAAAAAGGAGTTGTTATTTAGTAATGGATTTCAAAGTGTTGCTGTATTGTTTACAACTATCACATGTTTTAATATTAGATATTATGTAAAAATATTTCTCAAATATTTACATTCTCATTATAAATGGTAAACAGCATTCAGTTTATGTAAGTTTTTTGTCACCTGCTCTAACTTCTCCTTTGATGCATCCCTGAAAAGTACAAAAACAGTGAACAATCGCAAGCATCATATAGCACAATGTTGTGATGTATATTAACAGCGGTAAACACTTACTGTATTATTTATAACTCTTATTATGTGTTAATCACTACCATGTACATACATATAACTATAGATATGTTTAGAGTCAATAAAAATGTATTTGCTGTACTGTAATGTAAATTAAGAGTTTATAAGCTTGTTTTATGACATAAACTATGCTGATGGTCCTTGCAACCATATTATATTTAGTAAGTTAGAGACATTTATGACGAGAACATAACAATGAAATTTTAAATAATGGAATTACAAACAGTGGTGTCATATATATTCTCAGTTTGTTTCACTGCAAGCCTCATCTTAATTGGTCAGCCTTACAAATCAAAGAAACAACAAAAATAAATTTTTAAAAAATAAAAATGCACAGATGTCGATCAGAAATATCCCATCCTTCCCACTTCCTCTTCTGTTCACCTTCATACTAACCCTTTAGTTGAGGTCCAGTCACTGTGTTACAGGTCAGTTTATCAGTGCATCCATTTTTTTGTATTTGATTTTAAGAAAACATCTTCAAATCACGTCAAATTGCTTCATGCATCCAGAACAGCCTCTTTCAAAAAGAACAAAGCCACCTGTAGGACAATAATGATTAAGCTTTGGAAGGAATTTAAAATAGTTAAAAGACAGTGGTGTCATATTCCTATGCATCCCAAATGTGTTATATAATGCAAAGCTTTTGGAGACACCTTCAGAAGTGTCCCACATCCATCCAGCAGAGAACACAAACGTCCAAATATCACACGATCATCAAAATGCATCGCTTGCCTATATTGACCTGGAATACTGTAACTAATGAAGACATCACCCCTCCCTGTCTTAAAATGCGTACCATTTCCTGTAAAAGCCATTTTGTTGTCATGGACACAGACAGAAAAAAAAAAAGAAAAAAGGTAGAAAAAAGAAAAGGAAAACATCATCTGTGTCCATAGCAACTGAGTCAAGTTTAGTGTTGCCAAAAATGGTTTAGGCAAAAGTCTTCTCAGAGATGTGAGATATGTGTATGAGACAGCACATTGCATGGTGCATCCAGTGAACAAATCAAACACATCCAATTCTGAAAATTTACCAGAATCAAATGCATTTAGCGGCACCGTAATGACAGCACTTAAAAAGATCAAATGAAAGCCCTAAATATGCTGCTGCTGGTGTGAGGTGTGTAAATACCATTAGACGAAGCCACAGCAACAATCCACCCACAGATATGATGTTTGAAATGTTGTTATCAGTGCTGTTGTTTAATATTCAGGCATGATGTCTCCTGTTAGTGCGCAGTCAGAGAAAATAGGCCCTTTTCCCTGAAAACAGAGCAAGGCATCCTCAGGAAGCCTCTAATCCCCTTTAGAAATCTTAGTCAACTACTATAAATAGAACGCATCCATGGTGCCCTCTGCTGGAGATTAATTTGAGCCACTGATGTGCACTGTACTCTATTCTGGAGCATGAGGCGATGCTGCAGGGCTGCTCACAGACTGGCGATACGTTGGAATTCATGTAATCACGACTGCGTTGTTCGAGATGGCAACTTTAATTTCACCGCAGCATCTATCAGCTGTTTCTGTCCTCGGAGATGCTGCGAGACAGCTTGTTTCACCAAGAATACATTTTCCCACATGGCATGCCTGCATCATCCTGCAGTCGGCCAATCCCCAGGCTCCTTCTGCTCTCTCTCAGGGTGTCATTAGTGGGAATTACCTGATCTCCCCAGGAAAAGCCTTATCAAGCCTCCACTAAATTGAGCGTCTGTTTTGTTTGCAGACAAAGTGGAAATCCCGCTCTGTCTTGAGTTAATCATCTTAATAAATGGTGATCATGAGCCGGGAGGCAGCAGCGGGGGACCAAGGTCAACACAGGCACCTTCCTTCTGGGATGTGACCTCTTTAGACTGGCTGAGGCTAAGACAGGGAGGATAAACAGTGATAGATGGTGGTGTCTGGATGGGAAAGGAATTAATTCCCCACATGTGACGGGAATCAGGAAACTTTTAATTTTTGCCATGAGGAGTGAACACCACACAGGGAAACAGGCTCTAGTAGCATTTCTCGCATTTTCATCAAGCACTGCTTACTGATAACTACAAATACATGCCACTCTCTTATTTCAAAAATGAATTGTAATTCCAGCTGTGTTTGTGTGCAGCTTGACTTGCAGCCTTTTCAGCACGATGCGATGTGTGCGCTGACCTCTTGTTGATATAATGTGATCCATCGACCTCGGGGCAGGTGAGAGGAGCGGAGAGGGGTGTTTGTCCTGTCAGTGCAACAAAACCACAACCTTTAAAAAGGCTTTGTCAACCTGCAGCATCTCTCTCTTTCAAGTGCATTTGCATCACAGCGAACAAACTGCTTTAGACCCATCCAGATCCATGTGTGTGTGTGTGTGTGTGTGTGAGAGGGTTTGGGGTTGTTGGGAGGTTGCGAGGAAGAGAAGCAAGCAGGAAAAGGTAAAAAACCAGACTGGTGTGAGTCCGTGGGAGACAGAAACACAAAGAGAAAGAAAAATTTATGAGTGTGTGTGTGTGTTTATCTGTGTAGACAATGTGTGTGTTGGTATGATGGCCCCGGTGCTGCTGACAGTGGGAATGCAGTGCAGCTAATCCCAGAGGAGGGCAGAGCACTGCAGAGGAGATGCTTGGCAGATCTCCCCTCATCCGTGTGACTGCTGTTGGCGGCTGGTGTGGAGAAGAAATCCGGAACTGGATCAGAAAGCGAGTCAGCCGTGTTTAATTTGCGCGGGACTTTTCACGCCGAGGGGAGGAACTAGGCAGAGATAACCGGCACAAAAGCACACAGAGACGTCTGCTGTCCTTCCTCTGCCAACCGCGCAGTCCAGGAGCGACTATAGACGGCGGTCAGAAGGGGTCAAAGCATGTCGCCTGTTTGTTCATTCAACCCCAGTGAGCCGGGTTGTGTTGATAAAGTATAGCGTCATGATAGTTTTCCCTTAAGTTAAGCATCATCTTGTTCCAACTCTTCGTTAACTAATGATCACAGTGACAGAAGCTGTACAAGGTTCTTGTTATGAGCTTGATATGCTTCACTTTCATACACTTTCATACAAGAAGTGGTTTAAGATGCTTTAAAATGAACCCCAACTAATTTTATTCCACTTAAAAATGATGCATTTAAACATCCCTACATCATTTTCTCTGTAGCTTTCAATTCAGAGTCATAATATTTGCAATTTGTTAACCATCAGGTTGTTATTGAGTTGTTGCTTTTTAATCTGAACGGCACCTTGTGGTAAAGCAGCATCTGAGTTTTGCAAAATGATTGAATGAAGCTCACACACTGATTCACTGCTATGCTACTCATAGCATTTCTGAATTAACCCTATAACGCCAAGTGTAGCATATTTGACACATGAGTTTTTGAGACCTCATCAGTGTGATTTTTTTTTTTCTTCTGATACCTGATGTATACATTCAAACACATTCAGTACACGGATAATCCACCATGGATCAGTAATTCATACACTAAAAATGCCGGATGTAGCAAAAATGATACAAATTAAACCTCATACATGCAAATAGATTTTTTTTTTTAGATTTTAAATAAACACTCCAGTTTCAAAAAATTGAAATTTTCTGGCAATTATTTCATGGTTGAGACTTTACAGGGCTAAGTAACAGTAGAGGAGGTCTGATGCTAAGATACTGAGAGACTGGAATTCATGGGCTAGTAATGCTGTCCTTCTACAATCAGACTTTATTGTGATTACATATTTTGCTGCAATTCATTAAGAAGAAGAAAAAAAAACTAACATGTTACTGAGCAGAAATTTCAAATTGAATACTTCTCCTGGACAAACTCTGTCCCCCTCTTGTTCTGCACAATATAGAGGGAGTGAAAAGATAATCTGGGTGTTCACTTTCAACCAGTAAGATAAAGGACAGCAGCAGGGATGAGGTGGGGCCACAGCGCCATAAAACTGCTCATGGGACGTGTGGTCCAAGTTATTTCACACGTTGGATGCAGATGAAGGCTAAATGGACACCGAGCTAACGTGAGGGGACGACTGGACGGCACTCGTGGTTCTGGTGGTGAAGTGATGTCGGCTTCTGAGGACATTTTGGTTTTGATCAGTGTTAAATTGAGGACAAAATATTTCTCGTTGGACGACCGTTTTGTGGCGATAATATAAAGACAAAGTGAGACTTTTTCATTGTTTTGGGTTTTTTTGGTTGTTTTTTTTTGTAATTCTTTCATATTGTTTTACATTCTTCACTAGTTCTTTATGACAAAATGCTGTTGAGATTATAATGTTGTCAAGCACATCTCCTTATCACTTTTCCAGCCCAGCTATCTATCAAATACTTGTTGGACGGAGAACTGATAAGGGTATGTGTCTGGCACTTTCCATCATTGATAACTGGACACAATATGCTGCCACATGTGGAAAAAGTTCAATATGTGAACCAGGTTTTAACCTTCCTAAAATAATGCCTGTATTGTTTTAGTATTCCTAAATGTCAGTCTATCAGTGACATATCTTTGCTGTTTGAATTTCTGTAACATTTCTAAGGCCAATACTAATTTTATTTATCTATGTTTAAAAGCATTTTGCCATCTTTAGATATATCAAACCATTTTAGTTGGACCTAAATCCCACCACTGTTACTGAATCATACTTTGTTACTGAACTAACACTTGCTGAGGTCTACATACAGTATTATTTTAAAACTACATCTTTATTTTCAGTCAGCTGATTTTCCTCATTTTGGACACGGGAACGCTTTTTCTTCCAAAGAAAACTTATTTAATTTCAGCACCAACAGGGCTTGTGAAATACAAAACTCGTGTAAAGATTTTTAACTTTGTGGTGGCATATTGTCAAACCACCCAGTTTATCAGCCTCGACAGGATCACTGCAGTTCTTCTAATGCTGGGATTTGTTTCATATTTGTTATTATTGTGTGCTATTAGATTCAATTTCAGTGCGTACTCTCACCCAGCAGTGGAGAATGCACATTGGAGATTAAAGGATCAATCAACAAATTATGTTTTTTTAGGTATATGTGATGGATTGGTGTCCAGCGTTTAGCCTGCATCGATGATGGGACACGGGAGACATTTGTTTGAATTATTTGGTAAATGTGTTCGCTGTTGGTTTGAATAAAGCGGCTTTGCATCTCTGTTCAAGTAGTAAAGAATAAACCCTGCTTTATTCAAACTAAACCTTTTTTACTCCTGTATACTCGCCTCACATATATAAAACTCTTGTTAAAATTCATTGCAAACTTGGTTGCACAGAGTTGGCTGAGTTTTTTTTAATGGTTTGTGTTTTCTGTAGCTTTTCAGTAAATATGAAGTGTAATCCTGCCGTCTTGACTTTTCTTTAAGTGTGACAGCAACAGTTTTATTTCACATCATTTGCAGGTAGTTATATGCTTATTAATGATATCTCACATGACATTTGCTTTAAAAAAAAAAGAGACATGTTGGAAATATAAAGCTTCATCCTAATAATAATAATAATAATAATAATAATAACTGCAATATTAGTCTTTACTGGAACTTGCAATAATATAAGTGTTATGATACAACTAAATATATACTAAATACAAACTTTGATTTTTATGTGCTTTTATAATTTTAAAAAAGTAAAATAACTAAATTGAGAAAACACACTTGCCCTGTAATCTCACTTGTGCAGAGTGCAGCTGCATGACTCAACACAAGAGGGTATTGTTCCACTACTTTTGCCGAGCGCCTCCTCGGTTGTCAGACACCGGTGGAGTGACTTGTTTTACACACAGGACACACCAATGATACACCCACAGCTCTATGTATAATGACACCCCTAAGTAGGCCGAACGCAATCAGCTCAGATTAGCCGAAGCTAATACAATGACCATCAACCATGTCAAACGTGCAAGGTCAGCCAATGTCACCTGAAGTTGATCCGCGGAACAGCGCGGACTTCAGAGGCGCAGAGTATTAACCCGAGCTTCAAGCATCCTCACCTGTCAAGTAAAGGACCCTTCAGCTTTGTCCTGCCTGATTTGTTTTTTTCGAAACCTTTGAAGGAACACTCTGTTACAGCTTGACGGGCAACACGAAGCTTTCGGATTATCTAATAGCTCTTAGAAGCGTATTTACAATAAGGCCAATATGGGGTGTTATGTGCAGCCTGGAAAAGAAAAAATAAAAAAGTACAGGGTGATGTTTTGTTTTTTTTTTTCTTCAAATATCTGAGTGCAGTAGTGTTTGTGAGCTGAGATGAGCTCTGCTCCAGTAAAAGATTAAAGTGTAATATGCCGTCTAATAGGACAAACAAAGATGGCTCCATTTATTTAAAGATGCTGCAGTGACACAAAACAATGATTCGGCTTTGAAGTCTTTCTTTTAACTCCGCTGCCATTAAGAAGCTTTTATATATCGTAGTTTGAAGGCAATTATGACCGTGTTTACATTTGCATAATCATTTCTCAAACATCTCTCTCATCTTTGACCTCCGTCTCTTGCAGCAACTCTGACTGTTTAGTTGCACCAAATTGTTGCTAAATATTCCAGCGAAGAGGTTGTCTGAGGTGTTAAAAAATTAATTAAGGATTGAAATCAACTTTTAAAATGCTGTCCCTAAATGCCACAGCCGTGATTAACAGTCTTGTGTTACATAATTCTAATAGGAGCCATGGAAAACATGATGTGAAAAGCCACGTTGAAACTGGGAAGCTTTGGCTCATCATTTCCCATTCTCCCGGTAACTATGGAAACTATGTGTTTTAATTAAGAACTTGATTTCTGATTGCTGACAAGCTCCGGGATAAATTTGTTATTTTTCACACTTGCAGAGATGCGTATTTCTAAAAACAAACTTGTTTACTGACGCCGATGCCTGTCAGCAGGGGTCACGCAGAGTTTATTTGTGAAAGAGTTTGTCATAAGACGGCGGATCTTCTCTGGAAGCATCAGCAAATCAAGAACGGTTGAAATAAATAACAGTGTGCGACAAGCTTCTGTTTTTCTGATGCCGTTTTGTTTGCGTCCACACGCGCTCCGTATGTTGTAGCCACATGCGTGTGCTTCTAATAAAGGATGAGCCGTTTGATGACGACACGGGGAAAGGTATCGGAAAAGAGGTATTCAGTGATCTGAAATAGTCAATACATCTAAAGCTCTCTCTTTAATTAGACACAAAGATGAAAACCCATCACCATGACGACACAATAAAAAGATAGAGGCGAAGGAAGGCGTGTTAGTGTGCATCTCTGGGAAGCAGAAAGGGCACTGCGTATCACCATACATTTGGCTATAATTTGGTGATGTGATCTCTGCGTCCTTTTAATATCGGCTGCTAATTTATTTTGACATGGTCTTCAAATCAGCCGTGACCACGCCGTGACACACGATGTCCTTTTGAATAGATGGCGGCTCCCCACTGGTCAAAATATAGAACAGTTAATGAGATATGATTATGTTCAGGATATTCAAGAGATGAAAAATGGCCCGCTCATGATTTTATTATGGAGGAAATAGAGGGGAGAGATGAAGCACACCTTAAATTGAGTGGGTAACACACCCACTGAGGCTTGGAGCTCCACGCCACCATCTGTTGCCATGTGCTAAGTATTTACAGAGGCATCCACACCGCCTCAGAAATGTGCCACAAAACCAGCCTTTTTCAGACCTACATCATCCAAATACCAGCGAACCACAGGGGACAGGCTGACTGACGTTGAAACTAAATGGGTTCAGGCAGCTCTGTCTCCTAAAAAGGATGTTCCTTTACAATCAAACTGTATTATATTTTGGGGGAAGTTTCTTTCAGATTATGTTTGTGATTTATCACAAATGTGTTACTAATCAGCATAGCTTTTATGTAATTGCTTTACTGTTGCTTTGTTTCAACCAACCAATCAGATTAAACAAGGCTCATCCTCCTGGTAAACCACCAACTGCAGGAGAGGCTTCAAAAATGTTGTGAAAGGATCATATTGTAACCCGAACCATGACATTTCAGAACCCTAACAATGCAATTTTGGTGACTAAATCTAACCAGCCTCTAACATTTAGGTAAAGATGCAACTTGTAACCCAAAGCATAATAATTTTTCTCAATCTTACTAAGTAGGGATGCACGATAAATCTTCGACCACATCGGTATCGGCCGATATTAGTGTTTTTTTTCGATAAATCGGTATAGGTCCAACAACAAATCAACAAATTTAGCTGATGGGAAAAACCGATGATTGTCTAACATCAGTGTCTTCATCTCTACATTTGATATTGCTGCTATTTCACAGATGTTTTTACATAAATGGTCCTGGACTTGAACGCTAAATATGTTAAAATGTGTTAAAATATGTTTTACTTTGTTATGTAATTAAGAAGACTATGTGGTCTAACTTGGTATGGGCTTCTTCGGAACAGTTTTCACGTTCTCACAGTGCTTGCTTATAGTCAGTTTGAACAAAAATGTAATGTCGGCATCGGTAATATCGGTTATCGCGATGTCCGAAATCTTGATATCGGATATCGTATTGACCAGAAATTTTAATATCGTGCATCACTATTACTAAGTATTTATAGTTCCTAAAGCTAACCAAACACCATCTGGAAACGAAAGTTTAGTCTACGAATAACATAATAATAAGTCCCACCTAATCTCAGATAGCAAGCTGTTTAAAAGCCAGACTGGATATGTATTACATATATAATTCTCTCCTGTTCTTTCTGTTCAACGAGAACATTTTAAATATCCACAATGACATTATTTCTGTCCACGACTGTCATTTCAGATGTCCATATTGCCATTTTTCCAAGCACAAAGTACGTGACTTTTACCATTCATCTGTGTGACGTTTCTACCACTCAGTTGCAGATATCCACACTTCATACTGTGGATACTTGCAACTTATTATTACTTCTGCCTATTTTCATTCCAGTTTTACATATCTGCGGTTTAACTCTGAGTAGCCATAATCATAGCTCAACATGTCCTTAATTCCCTTCAATTCAATGTACCTACAGTGTCCTTTTTAGACATCCTAGACATCAGTTTGAACCAGTCAGAATGACACTTGAACTGTAATATAATCACAGATGCCTTGAATTAGAGTTTTGACCAGGTGAACTGACGTAGCAGCCATCTGTAGTTTTGTCAGAAGCTGCACTGGAGAAGAAGCACTCCAATGCTTTGCTGCTACAACCACAACCTCACGTGATCAATTTACCACCGCGTCACTGCAACCTTCTAGTTCATTTCCACCATAACTCTTTAATAAACAAAGCTCTTGTTCTCCACAAACTCCTTGCTCATAATTTCTTCTTATTTCAGGGCATTTACTAATGATCTTATGTAGCACAATAACTGCAATTACTTCTGCTAATGTTGTTCAAATGTTTTGTCGAACCAATATCCAATAAGGAAACCTCACATGAGCAGCATGACGTGCCGTAATAATGAATCATCTGTTTTGACGAGTAAAAACTGAGTTACACATATCTCTAAAGGACTTGTCAGAATTACATCATGACTCAAACACCATTGTTGTTGTCTGTGACTGTTAACGAGGGATAACTCAGCTATTAAACAGCTTGCCATGCTTTTGCCTCCCGATGCAGATCCTCTTTCGGGGAGATAAGACATTTCTTTTCCAAACAGAAATGAGACTGGCTGCAGCGTAGTTGTTTAGGAACATGATTTTCGTTGGACAGGGTCGGTTCAGGACACCTGCAGAAGGAGCCACGCCGTGCATGTTGGGACTGGTTTGTTTCCATGTGCTTGATATGGAGCTCAGCAGTTACTATGGTTCGACATGTGGCAAAGCGACTGCTGCCACTAATTGCTGTGAGCTTTTACGTCAGAGCGTTACTCACAGGAGGAATCTATGCAGCTGACGATAAGGCTGCAGGGCCAGAAAAGTCAAGGTCAGTCCAAAATGCCTCTCCTTTGTGGCCGTGTCGCGAAAATAGGGATGCACACAAGATGAGAAAGGAACACGTGAGGTTTTTTTTTTTTTATCAGTAGAGACCCGTGTAGCCCCGTATTAATATCTGTCTCGTTAAAGTTATTTCTCCTGAGATTTGGAGGTGTCAAGTGTTCTCCAGCTACTCTCTGACGCTGGGTTTGCATTTTTTTTTCATGTGCCAGAGTATACTGACAAGACGTGAGGAAGAGTCTCATGACACGAGCCACCTGACGTCGCCTGACATGACATCTTTACGCCTCAACACGTCAGCAAAGTTCTAACAAGAAACAAGCTGCTGTACAATCGTTGCCAAATCTTATTTCGTATGACTTCTTGCCAACGACTGTAAGCAGGAAATAATTCACAACCGATAACGAGCAACTGCAAAGGCAGAAGAATGAAAACAACAACGACAAAAGCACACTGGAAACAGATATTCTCTTTGACTCATGTTGGCTAAGGGAAGCGACTAAAGACCCCCTCCCCCTCTAAGATGCAAAGCCTTTGCAATTTACCTGATTGACCTTTCAAAACCAAAAGCATGAATCGATTTACCTTTTCAGCTGCATATGACATACACAGGACAGGCAAACAAATTGCATAAGCAAAAAAATCCTTTGTTTTTCCAAGCAGGAACATTAAAAATCCAAAATACAATTTCATCAGTGCTAAAAAGGTGTTTTTCAGCCATATTAAGCGAATCGCAACTCATAAAATTTAAAGCAGGTTAATTTTGCTGAACAGCAGCGACAAGCGACAGTTATTGGAAAATCATAAAAGACAATGTGACACAAGTAAAACAGAAATCAATGAACAAGCTCATCAATGTCTTTAAAAGAGCAGTTTGTAGTAAAAGGTTTCTAACATTAACAAACGTTAAAACATTAGGAATGTTAAGTGGAGCGAAGGATCTGCACAATCCAAATATGTGTGACACATTGTAAAACATAAAAACTAATCAACAACCTTTTATCTGTAGTAATTAAAGATTCAAAAGAGAAAAATTATTTATTTTTTGGACATTTGCACCAAAAAGTGTAGAACCTAATGGTTACCAGAAAAAGCTCACGTCCTATGTAAGTTCAAGGCCACTAGAATTTTTTATTTTTGGTTGTTTTGTTGTATTTTTTTTTGCACCCCAGCTGCGTTTTGTGTTTTCAGTTTGTTTTGTGTTTTTACAGTGCACTGAAGTGAAAGTGCCCGAAATACTTCTGACAAAACTCCCGTCTTACTTTTGTTTCACTTTTCCATTTTCTAGTGAGGTTTCTTTTTTAGGCTATAGATGGTCTTATTTCCACCGCCTGAGACCAGAGGGTCAAAATACCCACCCTGGTTAGGACTGCAGCTGTAGTGGGTGAACATGGCGCATTTAATTAATTTCTTCCATAAACAATATTTTTAATGTTGCCCAACGCTAAAGCACAGCACTGTGAAATGACCCTGTAGGCTTTGTTCAGGTTATTTTAGCTTAACGGTCAGGTCTAAATAGTCCCACCAGAGAAGCAGAAGCCAGTCAGAGGCAGAAATCTGAACAGTAGGAGATTCACACCACATCCTTGTTGCTGCTGTAAGTGACAACTCACCTTTAAACTGCCCTTAGAGGCTCTTAGAGGACCACGAGACAGACTTTTAAGCTCACTGATCGGATGTTTCTCGTTAAAATGCACCTTGGGAGTCATAGCTAACTTCTTCCCTGAATATTTTAGAAACACAACTTGTGCCTTTGACTTTTTTTCTTTTCTTTTTTTTTTTTTAATTAAAGAAGCAGATGTTTTGTGATGTTTTTGTTCATTGTTTGGATTAATAATTGAACTGGGAGAGTTTCATGCCAAGCGGAGTGAAGTGCTCCAACTGTGACTCAAATAACATTGACTATGGGAAAAATTAACAGGAGATTTACCTCCAGGACCGAGGAGTCGACTTCAGTGTCTAGCACTAGATACAGTTCTCTGAATTCTTGAGGCCTGACAAATAATCTTACTGGGCATTAAAGACCAGAACACCAACCGTCTAAAACATTCTTTAAATTAATTAAACAAACAAGATATAAAAGTGTTAATTAGTGAACTTTCAAGGAGATCTTTTAAAAAATGTGGACAGAAAGATACTAACGACTCGCTGTAGCTTCATATTTACTGTACAGACATAAATCTTCTTATGTATCTCAAGAAAGACAATAAACACATTTCAATAAATGTCAAACTATTTCTTTCAGAGAACCAAAAAAACAACAACAAATCATAAATACAATCTTTTTTTAAAAAAAAATTCTCAGATTTAGAAATTGCCACTGTGATTATACGGAAGTGCACATTGTCCAGATCTATGATGGTTAATGATATGTTGTATTTTTTTTATTTTGGGACGCAGTAACACTGGGACATTGAAGTGCAGCAATCTTCTGGTAATTTGCCAACTGTCACATTTGAAAAGTTAAAGAATATTCTTGCGTGAAAGGTCTCTCGATGACCGTGTGAGAGAGGTGTAATGATAGCTTTGGCAAGCTAACACATCATTATCCAACAAAAGATGCTTGATAAGATGAATGATTTTTTTTTCTCCGTTTGGAAATGGTCACCATGACAATTGACGGTCACACCATGAGTGTTTTTTCTATTTTAGAGCCAGCGTGCGCCGCAGAGTTCGCTGTTTGCCAGAGCAGATTGCGATGCTGTTGGCTCTGCGTGTTTCTCGGTGGTCTCGGCTGGATGTGCGGTGCTGCATGGTCATCTCCCCTCAGAGACATGATCAGAGCGCAGCTTCCCTCTAATGATGCTACTCTGGGCTGACTCACCTCCCAGCTGACAGACAGTGCTTTATTAGTTTCTTCAGGATAAACGTCTGCCTTTCTCTCCCCCCTCCCCTCCTCCTTCCAAAGCCACATCTCGAGGGTCACTGATGGCACCGTCCTTTATTTGGTTTATTTATAAACCCTGTCCCTGTGCCTCACTGAGCTTCTCCGCACACCTGGCTGTGCACGGCTGATCACATTGATCAAGCCAAACCTCTACTAACAATGAGCACTCGACAACAACAACAACAACAGCATCAGCATCAGTGCACCTTGAACACGTCAAAATCCAGCGTCTTCTAATGTCCACACACCACATGTCAGTCAGAGCTCTGTCAGCGGCACATCGCTCCGACTTTGCGATAAGTAGAATATGTTGAGAAATCCTTTGTGTTGCATGTGACATTATCCAGACCAAGATCTTCGTTGGTCTTTTCAGACAAAACCTGACATAGCATGAAAGGACAATTCCCCAATGTGCTATTTAAACATGAGGAAATGTTCTGATCTATTTAAAGGACTGCTGGAATATTTAGTTGTTTTTTTTGTTTGTACCTTTTTGCTGAAGAAAGCGTAAAGTTTTTGGGAGTGCAGAGTATTCCAGAATTACATTTTATTAGAATTTTCTCTTATATTAATAACGTATTTTTTTTTAAATACAAAAATGGTCCCAAAGGTTGCAGAGAGCACCAATCCTCAGCAAACAGCAAAGTTTTATTTTCCTCCTCAATCTCAGTTTACAGTTCGTGGAATCGTCAATTTTGAGAAACACCATGGATGGACATCTTTTATTGTTGTTTGTGACTGAACAGGATCTCTCAGGAGAATGTGTTATTTGTCATCATCTGAGGGAGAGTAGCTGCATTTTCACCACCAAGTCAAAGGATAGGTTCAAATAAAATATCAATAACATCGTTTTTTTGGTTGATGTAGGTGATTTTTCTCCCAAGAAAAAAAGAAATAAAAGTGCCACTTGTGTCTTCAAATGCATCACAACAACAAACAAAGAGCAGTTCTAACAACTGAACAATTTACTGTTATTTTACACATTTTGCTTTGTTTGGTAAAATCACAAAAAACTGTGAATAACTCAACTGTGAATAATGCATAAATTATATATATGTATATTTCTACCCCAATATTTAAAAAAAATATATATTAAGGATTGAAAAATGGAAAATATTTTTTAACTGTCATTGTGCAAATTTTTCATATTTTGTTCAATTCAATTCAATTCAATTCAATTTTATTTGTATAGCGCATATTTACAACAACAAGTCATCTCATAGCGCTTCACAAAGGCAGAAACAGAAACACCCAACAATCCAAAACATCTGGATTCCCTATAAGCTTCAGCAGTCCGCAAGCAGTCCACAACAGTGGGAAGGAACCGAAAACCCCCGCAGGGGAAAAAAAACCTCCGACAGAACCAGGCTCAGGGAGGGACGGCCATCTGCCTCGACCGGTTGGGTGGATGTAGGATGAATTATACAATGTAGTTTACAGTTAAACAAGTTATAAGAAGTCTTATTCATCTTATTTTGTTAAATTACAGATATGGAGCAAAATCACAGGAAAAAATATTAATTTATTAATTTACAAGTTGACAGTAATGGGCTGCAAGGTGACTCAGTGGTTACCATTGTTACCTCTCAGCAAGAAGATCCCTGGTTCACTACTCTGTTAGGACCGATCGGATCGTTCTACATGGAGTTTCCTTGTTCTCCCTGTGCAGCGTGGGTTCTCTCTGGGTTCTCCAGCTTCCTCCCACAAGGTCCAAAAAGGTTAATTGGTGATTCAAAATTGTCCGTAGGTGTGAATGTGAGTGTGCTTGGTTGTCTGTCTCTAAGTGTAGCCCTGTGATAGACTGGTGACCTGTCCAGGGTGTCCCCTGCCTTCACCCTAAGTCAGCTGGGATAGACTCCAGCCCCCCGCCACACTAGTGAGGATTAACCAGTGTATAGACAGTGGATGGAGTGAAGTTGATGGTAATGTCCACATCATAAATCTGTACAGTTTTTAAGGCATCGTTTTTGCCATCCTTGCTGCAAGATTTTTTTTTTGTTATTTATTTACAATTTCTGTTTATGTTTTATTTGCAGAGTAAAAATGAAAATGACACAAATGAACATTAATCAGCTGGACATCAACTCTGCAGAAATGATAAAACATTTTTTCTCAGTATTTAAGCTGCTTTGAGTATAACTGCAAAAAGGATAACAGAGCGTTCTTAAAATATGGATCATAACAGCCTCTACAGTATCACATGACATCACAACATAATTACAATGTAGAATTGGTAGCTCATAGTGATGACCCTATGCAGCACTATTACCCAAATCTGCAGCTTCACAGAGCCTCACAGAGCTTTACAGCAAATTTGTTGTTTATCTGTTCCGACCGCAATTTTTTCATTATTTGTTTTACTGGTTTGGTTTACTCTCGCCGTTTCCAGCCTCAGCAGGCAGCTGTTTTTTGTGTGTCAACTTACTGTACACAACCTGCTAAGCACCAAAAGGTAGACAGACACAAAAAACATAGCCGGGGAACATAGTTGAGCATTAAAGCGCCTGATATTTCCCTCAGGAGTTGGTAGAGACCAAAAACATAGCTAAAGGAAAGTAAATATTAAACTTACATTTGCCAGAGGGACATAAAAGTGACTCAGACTGAATAATAATGTCGCTTTGTAACTGCTGGATCGGTACGTAGGCAACAGTTTGCAACACTCAACATATCAACTTAACAAGCAAAAAGTGAACACAAATCTGTTATTATGCTGTTATTCTTACACGAAATTAAGGATGACATTGCACAGGACTAATTACAAAACCCTCAACTATAAAATAGCCCAGATTTATACACTACTAGATCTATATGTTTTTTCTGCAACTCCAATGCGTTTGACTAGCTTTGCAAGGTTCACAGTTTATCTCGTACTGTTATACAAACCCTGATCTGAGACAATATTAGCTCCAGGCTCTTCCTAAATGGCCACTCTCCTCTGATTGGCCAACATCTGGAAGCCTGCTGAGACTGTGAGCACCACCTCATCCTCTTGTTGAGTCTTCATTAACCCACTAATTAACAGAATTTCTGGAAACGGCAGCTTCTCAGCCTGAATATGAAAGTGGAAACATCTGCGGCGTTGCAGCAAGACATCTCTGTTTGGTAAATATTACGAACATTACCTGCTTTTTGAGGTGACATAACGGCCGAGCTAGTCTTTCAATCAGAAGCTGTCCACGGGGTAAAATGTTTTCTGTCAGGATAACAAAGTGCCAAATGTGTCCCTGTGCAGACGGTTGTTTGTTTGCTGCAGTGCATCAAGCGCATATAATACGACTCAAAGAGAGAGTTTTGTAAGAACATGTGCATAAACCTACATTTACCAAGAAGACTGTAGTGTGACTTTGTGGCTGAGCTGCACCTGGAGGAGATTAGGTGATGTCAGCTTCATGCAAAACTAGAAGCTTGAGAGGAAACTTGAGCTTTTTCTCATAGAGATTCCTTTAATATGCATTTATTTATTATTATAAGCTTTGGCTATGTTTAATATGAACATCTGACATCATGATACATATGAAAAGTAAAGGAGCTCATATGTGACCTCTTAATGATATGAACACAGAAAAATAGGTTCAACATTAAACATTTCTCTCATTCTACTAAAAAGTAAGTATACAAAAAGCTCTTTTCTGTATCTGCACATTCACCACACACAGCAGTTGTTTTATTTAGTTTTTTTTCCCCTCGGATGACCCCATTCGGTTCCATCCACAGTCCCTTATGGATTGTGCTCTCTAGTCGGCTGTCCTGGATTGGGAATCACATTAATCATCCCTAAAAATACACAAAGACATCGCTCTTGTTCCTGTTAGTCCTGCTGGTGTGAAAAGTTCATTTTGTGTGCAGCACGAATACGTCCAACTCCGGATTAGATTTTTACATTTCAAGATGGATGAAAAGGATTCCGTTGGTTTGCTTCTCACACCAATGCTCTGTTGAATTTCTTTCCATTTTTCTTTTTTATTGCATGCTTTAGCGGCTGTTTTCAGCTGCTTGTCACATGTGTGCAGGAGAGAAGAGTAGTGAATGTGAATCAGAGAATAGCTCACAGCTCACATCAGGAGCCTCTTTAGCTCACTAGTTTACACCGGGAACATTTCAGTTGAGGCATTTGGGCTTTAAATGAGCAATTAGATCAATAGCATCAGTGGAAGCAGCAGGAGGACCAGGAACTCAGCATGGCTACTTACATATTTATTTAGGGCACATCCCCTCCATCTGTGTCTGTACCAACAGTGACACTGTACAACAGGCACATCTCATGACTGCAGAGGTGCAGCACTCATTAGACAGGTTTCTAGCTGACACACAAACAGGCTTACAAGTAGTGACACAGTAAAACTTTAATTAATATGTGCCAATTTTGCCTAACGTCTGGTATCAGAAGTGTTTGCTGAAAGTAGTTCGGCAGTAACAGAGCTTATAACATTTGATAAATCGCAGGTTTGGAGCTGAGTTGTTGCGGTGCAACTGCAGAGCGTGTAATTGATTTCACAGTGATGACCCCAAATCTTCCTCCCTGATATCTACTTACCAATTTGGGTGCAAAGACAACCACAGCTGGCTGTGAGCAGTCTGCATCCTTCAGACAGCTGTGCATCAGTCATCAGTGTGCAGATACAATTTCAACGTGTTCATAATGTTCATATCCTTGTGCAGACATTTTGGGAGTAAAAAAAAAAACATCTGTACGGTATAAATAAATGACTCAGATGATCCTCTGTGTTCACTCATGTTTTAGCTGCTGTATCATTCTCTGGGAAACACAGCTCATTGTCCTCTCACTGATCAGATCTGTTGCTGTGATATAACCGCTGCTGCAGATTATGTTTGTGGCCATTTTGTCAAGACACACTCGGACAATGATATGCACTGTGAACCCTTTGATCAGCGCTAATGAAATCAGGTCCATTCAGCGTTCATCAAGTCCCGCTGAATAGAGAGCAACATTTCAGGTTAAGCCAGAAGACAACACACAGCGATGTGTTGCCAACAGTCAGTCCTAAATTAAATATATTTAAAAGATGCCATTGCAGCTGCACATATTTAATTTATTTGTTGAGGATGTATAAAAATGAATTTATGAAAGCATACAAAGATAGATATTGATAAACATACATCATTTTTGGCTACTTTCCTCAAGCCGCATATGAAGAGGAGGCACAACAGGAGAGAAGATGATAAACATGAGTCACCACATTGTGATACTGACACAGTCGTGCCATGGAAAACATCCCAGCAGCATCCTGGGTGTCTCCAACTCCACGGGATGTTTGCCATTAAAATGTGGCTTAAAAGAAAAAATCGGGAATCCTCCAAAAACGACAGCCTTACGATCGCTATGATGTTTAAAATTAGAATGTAATGAATCACCAGGAACATAACGGTAAAAACAATACAGCAGATATATAAATAATATCAGTAAGTCCAGAAGAGGAACGAACTGAACTTCATTTTAAATTTCCACCTGGAGGCAGCTTCGAGGTCAACGCGGAGATGAGGTTGATCCAACGCTTTCCTGGTCTGACCCTGCAGAATGAAGCCGTACCCTCAGCTTACCCCTTCACCGAGCAGATAGAAAGTCTTTATCTGGGCTGAGTCGCACACCTCTGAAAACCCTTCAAACCGAGACAGAATGCCGTCATCGTACCACACAAGACATTGTTCTCAAAATGTGCCAGCTGGAGCGTTGTCTGTGAGTTTGGAGCCAAACTACACCGACACCACACAAATGCTGGGAGTACCCAGTGTAATTAAAAGGGCTTACACCAGTTCATCCTCCTTCTGCTCAAAGACTGAGTCATTAAAAAAATATGAAGCTGCACAAATCAATATTTTTTTATTTGTTAACTGTGGATCAAATGACTATGTGTAACATGACAGAAATTGCAGTTCTTCTCGCCGCTATTAAGCCTTTTACTGTGACCTCAATCATTGTTTTGATGTGAATATAGCACTGCATGCTGCATGTCCTGCATCCACAAGTTATTGACTGGCTCACATATGAAAATAGTTGTGTAACGCCTTGTGTGACTCCAGAGGGAGCAACATGCAAGAAGTCAGGAAAACTTAAGAGTACAAATTTGAAAATGAAAATAATTTGGGAGTGTGTAGAAAGAAGATAAGATCATCCTTTATTTCTCCCCATACCAGGGGAATTTACATTGTTGCAGCAGCATCATTTAAAAAAAAAAAAAAGAACACAGAAGCACAAAACATATACATAATAATAATAACAATAATAATATGGTGCTGCAAGGTGGCTCGGTCGTTAGCATCGTTGCCTCGCAGCAAGAATGTCGCCAGTTCGTGTCCCCGTGGGGGCACTGGGATCTTTCTGCGTGGAGTTTGCATGTTCTCCCCGTGCAGCGTGGGTTCTCTCTGGGTTCTCCAGCTTCCTCCCACACAGTCCAAAGACATGTTGAGGTTAATTGGTGATTCTAAATTGTCTGTAGGTGTGAATGTGAGTGTGCTTGGTTGTCTGTCTCTAAGTGTAGCCCTGTGATAGACTGGTGACCTGTCCAGGTGTCCCCTGCCTTCACCCTGAGTCAGCTGGGATAGACTCCAGCCCCCCATGACCCTAGTGAGGATTAAGCGGTGTATAGACAATGGATGGATGGATTATAATATGTACAATATATACAGAAGATGAAAAATGAAAATGAATAAATACAGTATTAGTAAAAGTACAATGCAATCAATGCAAAGACTTGCTGTGCAGATTTTACCACGATGATGCTGATGACATGATATAAGTCCGGTTTATGCTGATGTTGCACAGTCGTACCTGTGAGGTCACCTCTGTAACCTCATTCACGTAACACACCTGAATCTCTTGCATCGTGGGTAATGTAGGTTTTGACAAGGCAGAGCAATGTGTGGAATAAACAGAAGAACTGCTGCAGTGACTTTGATATTTTTTAAAAAAGCTATCTTTGGTGAGTCTGACGATGTAGGAGTGGAATGCTAAATCGGTTTTAACTCCAGGCTTATTATACATCAGATCTGAAGGAGCGTACACTGTGAATGAGAATCAGCATCGGTTGCACTGTAGGGGATACCAATCAAGCACTGGTCTAATTGAGCACATGATGTTTCAATATGTTTTCTTTACAGCAGATCTGATCTGCAGCTCTTTTGCTGCACACATCAGTGCCTCGTGATTATTGAGCACCTTCGCATCTGCTGAACAATGACTCAAATGTGCCAGGAGGCTGCATCTATTTTAGTATTAAACATCTTACCTACAGGGCCAAATTGCTCAGAATTAATTACATTTTGCGACACTTGTAAGGCTTTCAAAGTGACTGCAGAAGTTAGAAAGACACAGCGCACTATTCCGGCTTCCCTGAATCCCAGGCTGCTGTGTCTACTTAGAGAGGTGATCTCCCTCTGGGATGTGGAGTGCTGTGAGGCAAAGATAACTGGTTCTTATCTCGATCTGCTCAGTCAGGTATGAGAGCTCCTGGCCCAGGGGAACACTAGCAACGAGCCTCGCGAGCACAGTGGGAACCAGAACGTAGATGAATTTTTTTCTCCTGCCTTTAACTGAGCTCTGTGTGTTTTTAATTACGTCGATTATCTTGCTCACAGTATTGTTTTTTTTTTTGCTAACAGACGAGCAGCCAGATCTCAGCGGTGGCGTTTTATTGTCGTGTCTGTTTTGAATTGAAATCAGACAGGAAGAGGGATTACAAACCAGCAGAGTTGTGATTCAAGCAGAGAGAGCCTCGCTCGCTCTGCCTCCCGTTGGAAACTCTGATACAAGTCCTGCCTAGTCTATGTGTGCAAACAGGAGGACACAAACACGGGCGGCTCAGCCAAGTGTGTCAGCTAAATCACTCAGATTTCGAGAGTGAGAGATACCCAGGTGGTACTATGCTGTCAGCACTATGATGCTGATCTGTGGCTTTAAAAGCCCTGGTGTTTGCCAGTACAGCTGACCATTTGGAATAAAAAAAAAAAAAAGGTCTTAAAGACAAAGGTAACCTGTGTTTAGGTCAGTTCAGTGCCTGCTTGGCTGTGGTTGACTCAGTGGTGATGTCATCAGTCTGGAGGTTTGTTATTGGCGTGTTTCTTGGGATGGTCAGACTCCACAATTTGGTCAACATTTGATAGATTTTTTTTAATGTATGATGAAAAACCTGCAAAACTAAAGCAGCTCCCATCATCCTCAGCTGTATTTAGAGTTTATTTCTAAATAGCAAATGATAGCGCAGGACTGGCATGCATACTAAACACTGACATGGTAGCTTTGTAGTCATTGGGACCTAAGAAAAGAAACATATCTTAATTTTGACATCACTGTAAATGTGAGCATGTTACCATACACATGTTCAGCTGCACAGCTTGTGTAGCTTTGACTCTGGGTGTCTTATTTAACAATCCTTTCAGACTTCTTCAAACCATAAAGCATGTGTAAGAGCAGCTCATCTCTGAGGAGTTGCAATGCGTTCAGTCTGACAGTTTTCATTGTCTCGCAGCTCCTTTCTCATAGCACTCAGCAATAATTACTGACTCGTGTTTGTCCTCTGATACTTGCCAGCTCTTCCCACCTCCCGACACACATGATCAGACCCAGCTGCAAAACACTCGTGCTGTCAGGAAAATTTGCCTTATTCTTCTATCGGGACGGAGAACAGTCGAACGAAAGCCATTTGCCAGCTTTTTAATATCGGAGCAGGATTATGACTGAACACAAATTCATTAGAGTAGATACATAAAGAGGTGTAAAATTCAGCCTCCGACTAGTTGATGGAGTTGATTGAGTGGCTCAGTGATTAATTATGGATGAACCCAGAGGAGCACGATTCCGTCTTCAATTAACAGGTGGCAGGTATCCAGCCTTACAGCCATGTTTATGAAGCTTCAGATCTATTGTTAGTCCTGTCACCTAGAGGGGGTTGCGTTTTGCAGAGGCCAGGCTGATCCTGTTTGGTCCTGTCATGTCGGATTCTGCTCATCTGCAGACATCCTCAAGGACGGATTGGAATGATTTGACGTCACCAACAACAACATGCAGGGAAAAAGCTATTTCCTCACCTTGCGCTGCAGAGGAGGTGTATTTTGGTCAGAGTGCCTCTTGGTGTCAAAGACGTCACAATCTCAGGGGTGTGAACTGCAAGCAGAGTGAAGTTCTCTAACTCACTGTCAGAACATCCACTCATCCACACTGATGTACCCACATACTCTGACAGACCCGAACTTCTGACAGCTACAGCTCTGAAACAGCCTGTGATGAATTCACAGCGCAAAACACTGTTCACACTGAAAGCTATTTAAAGCCGCATCAACATTTTCTGCCTCATCCTACTACTAATTACCGAGTACCAGATATTTAAAAAGATATATAGTAACAGATCTAAAAAAAAAAAAAGCAAAGTACAGTTACCAGCAGGTTTAGACACCAGCGATCAAAGTACTCTGATAGGTTTCTTTCGTTGACGGCTGTGCATTTTCTCTGTAGCCTTTCATTAGATAACTTATTTGATAGCAGAGAGAGTTTCTGCTCTCCGCTCAATAGGGTGCAGACACATGGGTAAGCTTTTGATTTGGTGGTGTGAACAGAGGTGTGACAGATCCTACCAAAACATCAATTTTGCCACTAATTGCTTTTGTAGTTTCTGAGGCGGCCGTCCAGAATCTAAATCTCTGCCTGAAACTACACCCGATAAAGAGCTGAAACGCTTGTCGATTCAGAGAGCAGGAAGGGGGGAAAAAAAAGCCATGAAACATGAGAATAAAGTGGGAGTTCACGGCTTCCCACTTTGAATATTGATGGTAAAATTTCTTCCTGATGTTAAGAATATTGTCATCTGTGGATGTATCTTGACCACTTGATTACTGACAAGCCATTAAGGTGCCTCCTATCCCAGTATCCAATTAAAGGCTTCACAACAACTCCTAATAAGTAGGGTGTAGAGTTGATAAGCAACCAATTCTGAAGCTTCAAGCCCTCTGCTTCATTAGCAGGATGTTGAGCTAAAACAGAAAATTCAGCACGGCGGACATCAAAGTGCCCACTCTGCAAAATGAGTAACAAACTCCTTATTAGATATGCACCAATCTCCTAGGATACAGCCGATATACACAATGATCACCCGGCAAAATTGTTGCCTGTATAATGCTCTTGAATAATGCTCAACTCAATTACTGCTCGCCAGAAGGGCAGGTGTTGGTTTGCACTGCGAGATGTGAAAGAACAGAAGGAGTGATGAAGGCGAAGGAGGCAGAGGAGGAGTGGAACCATTTCAAGATTTCAACTATGAGAAAGTAGCACTTTTCAATATGAAAAGATCAAAGTGTCTGAAAATGTGCTATACTTCACGGGCTATAATCATGAGTGGATGAGGAGGGGGGGAAAAAAAAAAAATCACTCGCAGCATATGTGAGGGGTGGCAGGTTTTTAAGCTGCACTGGAGGCATTTTTTTCCTAAATCTGCCGAGGTAGGAGGGAGGCAAGGAGCAGTCCGGTGCAAAGCTGCGGCAAGGTTCGTGCCAGTTTATTGCTGTCGCAGCCCACACATTTGCTTGATACAATCGCAGAGACACCAAATGCCATGAGAATGTCAAACTCAGTCTTTAAAGAGACAACCACCACGGAGAAAGAAGCACAACAGCTTTGTAACAACAGGTGATATATGTGCTGGAAAAAATCATCTTTTGTGTTGAAATGCAAATGGAGTTGTCAAGAAGGCACGGATGGGCAGCATTTTAAGAGATCTCATGGGTTAATTTTGTTTAAAAAAAACAGCTTATTTGGAATTTTCTGAAGATAAAGATCAGCTCTACACCACAGTTTAAATTCCCAAAAAACTTTAGCCAGTGTACATGATAAAAAACTTCCCTCTGTGTCATTTGATTTCTTGCTGAGAGTTCGGCACCACTCTCATGTCTGTATGCTAAACAAGAAGCTACCAACAGCAGCTGGCTGTCTGGCAACTTAACTTTGCACAAAGACTGGAAACAGGGTAAAACAGCTACAAAAACCAAAGTGTAAAAACAACAAATCAACGATTTTTGGAGGTGGTATGTGTCACACTATTTCTTGGCTCATAGCAGTTTCCCAGCAACCAGTGGAGACTCCAGGAGGTTGTTGTTCCCAACTAAGAATCCCCCATTAAAACAGCAATTTGCCGTACAGTTAGGCTATAGTACGGATTAAAGAAATGAGAGGCTCTGTGACTGAATTGTGATACCTTTGGATAGTTTCTATTTTTTTTGCTAAGCTAGTTGGCTTCTACAGCGGTCCAAACGTGCTCCTGAACAGTCTGCGTCAATTGTGGATATGATGCTTTTGCAATCTACTCACATTCTAGGAACCGACCGTTTGACACCTTATGAAATCAAAAAGGAGACGAACATGATTTGATTTGAGTAAAACCTAAGGAAAAGGCTTACGCTGAGCTTAGTAGCATGACCTCTTAACTTCTTGTGAGTGATTTTCATCGGCTACAGCTGCTGACTTCTCTGAGCCAGTTTATATGGGGCCCATTTGATGCACTCATGTAGCCACAAACCCGACAACAGGAAAGCCTTAAGAACTCAACACAGATTTGTTAAAGCAAATCATTGACTTGAGCAGTCAGTAAAGTCACCCAGAGATATTTCAAAGCAGCTACAGATCCCAAAACCATCTGTGCGAACAATTGTTTGTAGGTATGAAGTACATGGTGTAGTTGTGTCACTGCTATGATCAGGAAGAAAACACAAACTATCACCTGCTGCTGAGAGGCAGTCAGTCAGGATGGTAAAGAGCCAACCAAGACTCCCCCAAAAAGCAGATCTGTAATGAATAAGAAGCTGTTGGAACACAGGTGTCAGTGGGTACAAGGTTTATATCACCATGTGCTGAGAGGCTGCCATGTAAGAAAGAAGCCCTTCTTCCAGAAACGGCACCTTGAAGCCAGACTGAAGTTTGCTGCTGATCACATGGACAAAGAAAAGGCCTTCTAGAGGAAACGTCTGTAGTTAGATGAGTAAAAATGAGCTATTTGGACACATTGACCAGAGATATGTTTGGAGGACAGAATGTGAGGCCTTTAGCCCCAAGAACACCAAACCTACCATCAAGCACGGTGGTGGCAGTATCATGCTCTGGGGCTGTTTAGGTGCCAGTGGAACTGGTGCTTTACACAAATGGATTAATGAAGGAGAAGAATTACCTCCACTTTCTTCAAAATCATCAGCCAGAAGGTTGGGTTTTGGAAGCAGTTGGGTGTTCTAACAATACAACAACAAGGCCACACTTTAAAAAATGAAGGAAATGGGTAAATCAGGTTACAGTTGAGGTTTTAGGATGGTCTTCTCAAAGTCCTGACTTAAATCCGACTGAGAACCTGTGGACTGTGATGAAGAAACAAGTCTGTGTGGTAAAGCCAACAAATTTAGTTGAACTGCACCAATTCTGTCAAGAGCAGTGGTCGAAGACACAAGCAGAAACTTGAGGACACCCACCAAAAGGGCTTAAAATTGAGGTCATTTAACCAAATACTAGCAGTGCTGTATGTACATTTTTGACCCAGCAAATATAGTCATATTTTCAGAAGACCAAGAACAAATCTATGAAAGAATAACAATGCATGACTGTGTTTGTGTTTGTGTCAGTTATTCCATCATAGAAAATTAAGAGTTATAGGAGTCACTGATTGCCACGATAGACACGGCCTTTACAAGTGTATGTAAACTTGTTCACAACTGCACATTTATTTCCTGTTTTTCTTAGAAAGAAAGTTTTCATTTATGAGAGTCACATCCATGGAAGTTGTATAACACTGTTAAGTTTAAAATCTAAAAATATGGTGTGTGACATATCAGCACATTTTTCATCTTTGCTGAGGTCATTGTTGAATTCTCACCATCCTCCAAAAAGTCAGTGAAGCTGCACATTTAATCGACACAAGATTTTAAAAATAGACTTGGTGGTCTGGCACCAGAATAATAATTTCCAAGTTGTATATATCATCTTGAGCATATTTCCATTTTCATTTCGCTCAAATCCATTTCCTTTCTTCTTCCTTGAAACCTTGACATTAGTTGGGATTCAGGCCACGCGTCACGTTTTCCGCGTGCTGACTGCTTTAAGAGACGCTGTGATCAGACTTTAAATTTGAAAATTGTTGGTAACTTTTACATGTACTTCGTCAGGGATTATTAATAGTCTCGGCGCTACAGTTGTCTGATGAGTAAAAATCTCACAATGCAGACAGAAGAAAAGGTTATATTTAGAACGGAGGGGAGGGAGAGCAGCAGCTGCGATGTAAGATATCTGAAAATGGAAAGTGCTCCCAGGGGTGACAGCGCTTATTCTCTCCACTTTAATTATTTATTTTCCCCTTTAATATACCACCGACGACAGCATCGTCAGGGCAAAGATCACACTGCATGAGGACCAGTGACGTCCCTGTGACTCCCAGTGCTAATGAATGTGTCTAAACCAGTGAGCTCTGGCCTTGGTCTGATCTTGGGTCCCTCATGTCTTTGTGGGCAGCAGGTCTGTTCATAATACAGGTTATTTCCAATCAAGAGCCCAGAAATTTAGATTCTACATGGTAAATGAAATAAATAACAGTTTGACTCTTTGAGACATCTGGCTTTTAAAACAGCAACTAATCATTTTGGTGGTCTTTCTTCTTTTGATTGTTTGACATTCGCAGTTTTAGATATACAAAAATACACATTGTTTGCATTTTCATCATAATGTCTCTTGAATAAGAGGGACGCATTCTTCGGACTCGGTGATGATAGCGTGTCCTGTTTTTATAAAATCCACCTTCTCCATGTGCCTCGTAAACAACACGTCCTCGGGGACTGAAAAGGCAATCACAGGTGAGAAATCACTGCCAGCATTGACAACTGCAGTCCTGAGACGTCAAGTGTTTGGATGGGTAATAAAGTGATTAGTCCCAGTCTCAGAGGAAAAGAGCAGGGGTCAAAGGACTAATGATCGAACGTGGCGGTGGTGACTTACTCATGAGAATGAAAAAAGAAAAAAAAAAAGAAAAAAAACACCACCATCTTAAGAAATATTTGCGTAAAAGCCATAAAAGCCTCCCTGTCCTTGCTGGAATGTTATGTGTCTGATTTACCTGTTCCTTCTTGCAGGGCTGAGAACATCACTGTTCTCATTAGAAACTGCTTCTGTGCTGTCTCATAGCAACCTAAAAATAGAAATGTCCCTATTAGGCTGTATAGCTGTGATGGCTGCTACAAGTTTTGGCCTCTTTAATTGTACTGTAAATATATATAGGTGCACAGTATTTTTGCTCTATCTCTCAATTTTTTTTAAAGCAATGAAATGTACCAATTGGAGACAAAGCAGATTGGAAATTAGCAAAAAATAAACTAAGCTCAAATTAGTAATGGATGTTATGTTCCACCTGGTGAGTGCTTTTAAAATACTGATTTGAATGAATCAGAAAGCTCATGAATGTACCATATTGGAATTTCCTGTAAGAAGCAGTGTGATGATGATCCAGAACAGATTCCTTTGTCACACTTTACAGCAGCATTGGCTTCCCCGTGCCCCTTATTACATGGCAATAAGGAAGCCTGCCTTTATTCTAACCCTGATGTTCCACACAGCAGAAAGATTCAGTCTTATTTATAGCACAGACTTACTATATGAAGCGCACACATTTTCTTAAAAAAAAAAAAAAAAGCATCATAACCAGTAGCTGTTACAAAACTGCAATTCCCTCATTTTCTGAGGCCAAACTGTGGCCTCTGCTTTCATTTACAAATTGCTGCGCTGAAATAATTAAAATGAAATGCACAGAGAGAGAAGGAGGAAAAAAAGGGAGATGGAGAGAGAGGCGAGACATTTGCATGTCTTTAGGAGGTGGCACTCGTTTTGTTTGTGTCCTGCAGATATAAAGATCAGGACAGAGGTTTTTCATCAGACGCAATTTATTTCGGTCGACTCTGACGTCAAGAGCATACACGTTTCATTCAACAAGCAAGAAAGTAAGTTATTTATAACCTGCGACGTCTCCAGGTTGTGATCCTTGAGTGCGCAGTGAAAGGAATACTCCCCATTGGACTGATGTAGTGTGCCTCCATAACAAAAGCCACACCGCTCATGTGCTATGGTGCCAGAGAGGTACGGCGCACTGTAACCTCAACTAGGACGCATCGATGGGAAGAGTCACGCCTGAAAAACGGGGATTTTGCGAAGAGCTTCGAGAAACTTTCAGTTTTGAATCATCAATCATTTCCCCCCTCCTCCTTCTCATATTTTCCCTTTTGATGACAAAGCGCTGGGTACTTTGAACATGGAAAATCTCTTTTCTGACCAGGTAAGAGAATAAGCAGACACTTAGTTTGTTGTGCGTAATTGGTAACATTAGAAAATGAGTGGAAATGATGGTTAATTAGGAATTTAACTTTATGTCCTTATCTTTCATCGCCGTTAAAGGAGGCTGGCGAATTAGATAAAGCTCTTATATTATACATAACGTGTTTTATGGTTAGTATTTGAACATTAATATTGACATTCTGAGTAAAATATCAAACACAGGCAATTAGACGATGAGCGTAACGGTTTGTACCGAAGCGCGTCTCTCTCGCCAAGTTCTCCAAAATGAGAACCACGGACAGCGACTCTGGCAGTTCACAGTGTGCCGTTATTTAATGTCACCAGTACCAACAGATGTTTGTGCCTTTCTTTTAAATTTAGATATAAATAATCACGTTAACGAGCAGCTTCTTAGGAACCTTTTTGCTCTGTTAGAAAGAAAGATCAACAATGTTGGTGATTTTGCGCGCCTGTGGTGGATGGTGGAGTCTTTTGTTTTTTTTCAACAAATATGATAGGAAAGGCACGCAAGCTGCTGCTTTGACAGAGATAAAATGAACAACTTTGAATTTGAGATCTAAATAACACCGCCTGATCCACCACCAGTAGTGTTTGTGAATCTAACAGGTAGTGTTGTCATGCTGTCTTCCGCATGGACATGATTTATTGGGCATGGGCACGATCAGCTCAGGAAAACCACATACACTGCTTCCATCTGAATTATTTTCTATAAATGTATTCCTTATGTCAAAGATCTGTAGTAGTAAAATGTATTTTCTTGATGTTGTAACAGACTGCCACCTGCTGGTAGTCACAATTTAGCAAAACATTAGATAAACAAAATGAGTCTTAATTACAAGATTTTGTAATGTAAGCTGAACTAATTCCACAATTTGTTCAAAGGGCTGTGAGCTGTAAGTTCAGTACTGAGAAGATCCGTGACTGGCTGGGAAATGGCAGATATTCTGGAGCTGCGGACAGATGGAAACTCACTCCTGAAAGCAGTATGGCTCAGACGCTTGAGACTCACCAGGCTCCTGCTGGAAGGAGGCGCATACATCAATGAGAGCAATGAACGTGGAGAGACGCCGCTCATGGTGGCCTGCATGTCCACACACACTGACCAGCAGAGTGTAGGCAAGTCAAAGCTCGTTAAATATCTGCTGGACAACCAAGCAGACCCCAACATACAGGACAAAGCAGGCAGAACAGCTCTGATGCATGCATGTATCCACAAGGCTGGACACGAGGTGGTGGATCACCTGCTGAGCAACGGAGCCGATCCCAGTCTGGAGGACAGGAGCGGAGCTTCTGCTCTGGTCTACGCCATCAATGCAGACGATAAGAAGACTCTGAAACTACTCTTGGATGCATGCAAAGCTAAAGGCAAGGAGGTAATCATAATCACCACAGACAAGTCACCGTCTGGCACTAAAACTACCAAACAGTATCTCAACGTCCCTCCATCACCAGAGCTGATTGAGAGGTCATCCCCAGCGTACTGCACCTCTCCCTCTGACATTGAGGTTACTGCATCTCCCACCCCTGAGCAAGAACAACAAAACACAGTCTTCAGTTTCCAGACAAAGCTTAAAACCTCCAGTGCAGCCGCAAAGCTTGCCAACGGGCCCACATCCCCAACACGCCGGCCCGCAAACCCCAAACGTGCACGTCTGCCTCAGCTGAAGCGGCTGCAATCAGAACCATGGGGGCTGATTGCGCCGTCTGTCCTGGCTGCAGCTGCCGCCCATGAGGAGAGTAAGAAGGCTAGCTCTGATGAGGATGTTGTTGCAGGAGTGAATGGGCTCTCTCTGAGTAAGAGGTCAGCTTTATCCCGACAGAACAGCGTGGATGGGAAGGATAGCTTATTCCCACTGGTGGGTGACCCGCCCTGCAAAATGACAACCTCAATATCCATTCCTCCAACGTCTAAACCATCGTATGAAAGATCACTAGGCCAGCACCAGCCGCTGGCACGGCGCAGCACTGTGCCCACGGAGCAGGAGAGCAGCAGCTGCAGCAGCAGCAGTGGACTGGCTGGTCTCAGAGACACAATGCACAGGAGACGTCTAGGAAATGATCACTATGACTCAGACTCACAGCTCTATTCAGACTCTACCATGTCAGACTCTCCTAAGGTCCCAGTGGAGCGAAGGAAACTAAACACCTCTCCGCTTGTGATGCTGACCAGCTCGCGAGAATCTCTAGACAGCAATGCCAGCACATCCTCTCCCAGCACAGCACGCAGGCGAGCACCCGGCCTTCTGGAGAGGAGGGGCTCGGGCACGCTGCTGCTGGACCACATCTCCCACACCAGGCCCGGCCACTTGCCCCCTCTCAACATCAACCCAAACCCTCCCATTCCTGATATTGGGGCTATCAAGCCCTCCTCACCACTGGCCACAGGTATTAGATCTATAGCTCCAGTAGCACCAAACACACCAAAGAGAGGTGGCCTCAAGTCGAAGAAGAAGCTCGTGAGAAGGCACTCTATGCAAGTGGAGCAGATGAAACAGCTTTCTGATTTTGAAGAAGTTGCTCATTAATTAGTGATGGCAGTTATGCAGCAAATATTGTGGAAGTAGAAACGGTAACATCATAAATCATCAGGAAGTTCATCCATAGGTTGAGTTGTGTAGACACACAGCCATCTAAATGTTGAATAATGTATAATTTATAAACACACACATCGAAACTGAGCAATATAGATAGAGTTCCTCCCTTTGTTACACCCGACCTTAAGGATTACTATCTTTTAACTTTACCACATCTGCTGTATATGTACTACAGTTCTGAATGTAAATGCCAAGACATGGTACCTTTCCTCTGAACTAGCTCTCTAACATGATCATGTTACGTGTAGGGAACATACAGGGTTCATTTGTAGCCAGCAGGCCACTTGGGTGCACTTTGTGCATATGTAATTAGCACCATTAATGGACTTTTTCTGGAGAAGAAGAAGAAAAAAAAATGTGATGCACTTGTCTGAGATGTAGCTTTGAGTAAGATGAAATTTGACTGTAGCAATTCTGTACAAAGTGCCTTCAAGATCAAGAAACCTACAAAAAGAACGAGCAGACACATTTATTGTAGTAAGACCATTTTAATTCATGTTGACGTAACCAACATGTGTTTCTCTTTCAATATTGTTGGTCTCACATGGAGCAAAATGAAGACTCACGATGAATACACATGATGTGAATTAACAATATGCCTTAAGAAGCAGGTACAACTATGGGCTATGTATAACAGCACTTTATTGCCCACAAGTAAAAAAAAAAAAAAGAAAGAAAGAAAGAAAACAAAAGTCACTATTAACAGTGTTACAAAAGCTTGTCAAAGCACATGTAATTCGTATATTGTTAATCCAAGTAACACTGAAAGACATTCAAGCCCTTAGCCAACACAGACTTCGGTGAAACTTGTCAATTAAAATGTCATTTCACGCTAATGGCAATCAAAACTAAAGATCACACAGCTTCCATGTAACCTACCTGAGAAGCACTGCTTCTGATTAAAAAAAGAAAAAAAAAACTTAATTTAATCCATAGTATTTTTGCAAGTAGTTTGTTGTATATTCTAAATAAATGTCTATCACTTGTGAATTTCTGTGTTTTGCTTGTTAACTCATTTGTCACATTAAGCCGAAGCTCAGCTGCTAAGAGCCACACAGATGCTCATTAGAAAGAGCACCAGTACTTCCTCAGGCCACTTGGCAGCCCATTGGTACTGTGATGATGACAATCATCATCATCATCATCAGTGTCACTGTGATTTTGTCAGACCAACCATAGAGGCACTCAGATCCCACAGCTTCTTGGCAGCTTCATCATCCAGACCCTGAGGGGCTGCCGTTTTAGGGGCACAGTCACTGTAATCAGAGCAGAATTTAGTGTTAAACACACGACTTGATCTGTTCCTGCTGCGCTGATTAAGTCGCAAGAACAAGCTGATCATTGAGAAAAGAAAAAAAATAATGTGAATAACAACAGCAGTCACACGTGTAACTATTTTGTCAAAGATAATGTTGGGAATTCTGATGGCTCACGACAAGCGACATGTTGAGATATTTGACATTTATCTGTCTAATATGTCACTACCAGCAAGTTATGTTGCCACCAAACAGGAGTCAGTTACTATTTTGTATTTATTCGCCCCTTATGAGGAACTTTTATTTCTTCAGATTTAGAGACAGCAGAGATTAAAATGTGCACAGAAAGGTTTTGAGAATCGGAGCCTTTTTAAATCACACAGAAAAAGGTGAACACGTGCAGACTTTTAAATGTCAAACAGTCATTCACGGGTAAATGGCTGAACTGTCAGAAAGCTCAGAGCTAAGATAATGTCTGCAGTAATAAAGATAAATGCTCTTTCTGCAAAGGCAAGATTACCAACTGGGAAAAGTGGGGAGCTGTTCCAAAGCCCTAGTTTTGCAGTATGACATTTGATGATTATATTTTGTTTGGAGTACTGGCATACGTATACAAAAGCATAAAATCTACTGACGGGATAATTCCCCTCATATAGGTTCTGCTTTAATACCCGATCTTGAGTTCCTGTCTTAACGAGGGTCCGTGTGTGAAAAGAAAGCTAAAATAATATTAATAATAATGCTAAATCAAATCACTCATGTAATACACACATGTGAACGTAGTCACCTGTAGCAGCAAATCAGATGTTTGTCAAACTCTGGCCTCTAAATTGATTTGGTTTTGGTTTTCCAGCCCACAGCTCTACTCTCATCCACTTAGTTTTCACCTGCAGTTGCAAAATAACTCCAATGAACTCGATGTACCCTACCTGCCCAGCACCAAACAGCAGACAGACAAAGTTAGTGACTAGCTGGTGGTCATAGTGGAGGATTTAGCCAGATATGTCCATTAGGAGTCAGTGAAGAGCAAAACAGAGTTAAAAGGTGAGTGAATATTGAAGCAGCACTCATCAGACGCACGACTCCAGGTGAACGCTGCTCTGTGTCAGCTGATTCACCGGACTGAAAATGTGTGTTGATATTGACCTCAATAAGAGGGCTGGACACAATGTGACTGACCCGCAGTAAAAGCAGCTTCTTTGTTAGCGTTACTGGAAAAGTCTCTTGTTCGCACTATCAGTTATTAGTCACTGATTACAGCGAACATCATGTTACTTTACATAAAAATGACTCTACTGAGGCCGATGCAGTGGCATATACAGATTTTAAATAACAAAGCGCTAGTATTGAACTGATATCCCTTATGTGCAAATACCCTGAGTGGAGGTGTTAGTCTGCAATGTGGAATATTTATTACATTGGTGTTATGTACAAACATGTTCACAATACCAACTTTATAATATAACACAGTATGTCATTGTTGTGTGTTCAGTATGTTCTGTTGTTCCCACATGGCCCACAGTGCACATTCTTCAATAAATTTGAATTAAATCAAATTATCTGACACCACATCACGAAGGAGAACTTATGATACTGTAGCGCTACTATCTACTGACCTGTAGTAGAGTCCGCTCTCGTTCTGCAGGCTTTCCTCCACAGCGCAGTAGATGGTGGTCTGAGCCCCGGCTGTTGGATTCTTGATGAGAAACATAAAAGGCGTATATACTACTCTCTTCCACAGAGGTATCGAGGGCCAGAGGTGTCGACCAAGCTCGGTCTGGACTACACCAGGGTGGAGACTATATGTTGTTACTCCGGTACCTGCAAAATGACAAAATGTTGAACATGATCATGTTCCAAAAAGCTTGATAAATACAGTTGATGTGCTTGTTTCAAAATACGACATAGTGTGTAGTGAGGATATAATGTGGTGTGAGATATATAAAAGATACAGCACCTTGCACCCTGTTGGCAAGCTCCCTTGTAAACAGGACATTAGCTAGTTTACTTTGAGAGTAGCTCTTCCAAGGTTGGTAATCTTTCTCCAGGTTGATGTCATCGAAGTAGATTTTACCTGAAAGCAGTTCATCCTTGTTAACATTAATACTGAATGCACTCTTGACAGATAAATATCCTGTAATAAAGCAGGAAAAGAAAAAAAAACTGCACCTCTTTCATGCGCTAAACTGGAGACGTTGACAACGCGGCTCGGAGTCGATTTCTTCAGCAGATCCAGCAGACAGTTAGTTAAAAGGAAGTGGCCCAGGTGGTTCACCCCGAACTGCATTTCAAAGCCATCTTCAGTCTGCCATTTTGGACAGGCCATAATACCTAAAAATAAGAATATCAGTGGAGGTTTGTTTATACCGCCTAGCTGTTGGAATATAATACAGCACACCATCAGGGGGTCACAGATGCGATTTATATATCCACCTGCATTATTGATGAGAACATCCAGCCGCTCTTCACTCGCCAGAATGTCTTTGGCCAGTTGGCGAACTGACTGTAGAGACGCCAAGTCCAACTTTTTGACGATCACATTGTCATTTCCGCTCTTCCTTCTCACATCTTCTGCAGCTCTATTGGCTCTGTCCATGTCTCTGCAGGCCAGAATTACTCTTGCACCTGTAACACAGCCGATACATTAACTTATTTTTTTATTAGTAGTGATGGGTATTGTTAAGGTTTTAATGGTCTTACTACTTTTATTAATACCGCTTAAGGGTCTGGTACTTTAATCTGTATTATCGGTACTTTTTGCTTGTTTTTGTTTGTTTGATTGTTTTTACAGAGAAAAATAGGCTAAATTAAATTAATCTTCTCATATGTACTGTTAAAGAATTTAAATATATATAGACACTAATGTTGTGTTGATGGGATGATCAGAGCACTGTGGACAGTGTCACAGGTTTCATCACAAAATAAAACATTATGCAACGTTTTTCATTCAACTGTCCAGCATTCTATCAGAATTAAACACCTTGAACAGATATTAGGTAAATGTCAGCACATTGTGCTGATAAAACCTGTCACTCTTCACATTTTAGTATAAAATTAATGCAGGACTTTGACAGTATTTTTACGGGATAATTTTAATCGTTTAGTGAAGAAAACAGTAAAAGTAGTTCAGTCAGAAAAACTGTGAAAATAAAGTAAGACAGAGTTTGTCTGCAGCCTCCAAATCACTCAATCCTGCTGCTCTGCGCTCTGGGAGTTAAAAAAAATTCTGATTGACAGTTCAGATAAAGCTCTGAATTTCAGGGTGAGTGTATAACTACAAGATAGCACCGTTGCCTCACAGCAAGAAGATCCCCGGTTCACTACCTGGTTAGGACGCCCGGGATCTTTCTACGTGGAGTTTGCATGTTCTCCCCGGGTTCTGTCTGGGTTCTCCGACTTCTTCCCACAGTCCAGAAACATGTTGAGGTTAATTGGTGATTCTAGATTGTCCGTAGGTGTGAATGTGAGTGTGCTTGGTTGTCTGTCTCTAAGTGTAGCCCTGTGATAGACTGGTGACCTGTCCAGGGTGTCGCCTGCCTTCACCCTGAGTCAGCTGGGATAGACTCCAGCCCCTTCATGGCCCTAGTGAGGATTAAATGGATGGATGTATGTATAACCACAGCATTAATCAAATAGCTGGAGAAGACTTACTTTTAATCATTTACTCAGTTTACTGTCATTTGGATGAACTTTGATCTCAGCAGCCAAACTGTGTGATTGTTCGTCTGTGTATGACGAACGTTCACTGAAGGTTTTGACAGATTGTGTTTTGTTTGTGCTTTGACATGCAAACGAGTTGTTGCTTTTGTAGGAACAAACATTTCCTGCAACAACTGTAGAGAATTAAATCATACTTTTGGACGTTCGTGATTTGTGTGTTGCTGTGTGGAGCTGCAGGTGACAGAGAGCTGCTCCGGTGCCCATCCCTAGATATGAGATCATAAATTCCATTATAAACCTCAGTAAACCACTAACCTCTTCTCGCCATGTCAACTGCAGTTTCTTTGCCAATCCCTGTGTTGCCTCCAGTGATCAGGACGGTCTTTCCATCTAACCGGGCTTTGCTGCGACACACACCACCTGCCATCCATTTCTTCACACCAAAAAGACCCAGTCCTGTAAAAAAAACATCCACACAGTTTCAGCTGTAATAATCAAAACCTTCCACATTTTACAAAGAACAAAAACCCCATAGATTCTACAGATTTTAGGATTTTCACATCCTAAAGATTAAGAGTTCAAATGTATTTAACACACACAAATAACAACTTTAATTAATGAGAGATGAAATGGTTAATTTATTAACAGGGGAATAAACAGAACAGATTGAGCTACTTTTCAAGCCTTTTTTTCTGGTTCCACTTCCTAATATCAAACAAAAAAAGTGTAGCTTTTGTCTGTTTTATATCATTTTACATCAAATATCTCTGGAGTTTTGAGTGTTGATTAGGCAAAAATAGAGACAGTGTTTTTAAATCTAAAGAAATACCTAATCACACAGAACACCAACTGTGCTTAACACTTAAGATATAGCCTGTGTTTTTATTGTTGTTTTTTTTTTTTTTTTAAATTGTTAATGCTATTATCATTATTAGCTACATTGGTGTTTCTTTATTGTAGTTTTTCTTTCTTTTTCTTCTACTTCAGATTATAATCATACTAGTTTTTTTTTTTTTTTTTTACATGTATGTATGTTTTGCATTATGGTGTGGTGTTTGCATGTTTGGACCCCTTGAAGAACAGCTGCTACCTGTAGGATGTAAACAAATACACATTTCTTAGATTATATGATTAGTGGGTTCATTAGGAAATTACTGGAGGATTAACTGACTGAAAATAATTAGTTGCAGGCCTAAAAATATAAAAGAAGCTTTTGTAGGATAAGTGTACAAAAACTGTTAGCCAGACTACAAATAAACAAGAATCAAGATGTAAACTGAAATCTAAACATATAATCCAATGGAAGCAATGTGCTCGTTTTTAAGTGCTGAAACTGCCACTGTGGTCAAATAGTGCAGTTACAAAACAGCAAAAGAAAAAGGAACCTGTAAAGTTATGGAAATAATAAACTAAATACAACTTTGAAGAAGTTACAGTTTGACAAATTTGCATTAAAAGTGTTGTGCTTTGACAATAAACATGAATAAACATTAGTGGAAACTCAGCTGTCAGTTTAACAAGCATGTAGGCTCATTCATTCAGAATGACAGTGAAAGAGTAGTTCACAGTTAGCTGTTTAGTCTGATTATTACAGTATAATAGCCACTTGTTCTCTCCTTTAACACAACAGCCGTTCTGCTATGAAGAAAGTCTGTATGAGGTCAGTGCAGGAATTACCTGTTACTGTGATCACAGCAATAGTTTTGGGATAGTGGAAAACAAATGAGCTCGCAGCTGTTAAGGTCCGCATTGCTCTGCTAACTCAATCTGTTACGAACAAAGCTGCTTCTGTTCAAGTCCGACTGTCTCCGATGTGTTTCTACTCAGCACCGCAGTTTCTCGCCTCGGTTGCACAAAAATACAGTTGCACAATTGTTAGAAACAAGCAGAAATGTCCTCAGCAGCAGGTCACAATTTCCGTACAGCTACATAACACACCGCTTTCACAGGAAGTCCCGCCCACCGTCACGCTGTGGGGGAATCCTATTGGTCCTTCTTTTTTAATATTCTCCCAACTATTTAGAAGTAGTAAATAAAACCTGTGAAACTGCAGCCTTTTGCCGCACAAGGTAATATTTTTGATATTTATAATAGGGATTCAGGATTTTTTAAAATATGTATTTTTGATTTTTTTGTAATTTAAAGAACAGTGATATATGTTTTAATACATTTGCAAACAGAACTAAAATAAAATAAAATAAAATAAAATAAAAGGAAAGCGCTACAATTATAAAGAAAAAACTATGGCAAGTATATGTATATATATAAACAACAGCCAGAAGTTTTCCTACAAAGAAATGTTAAAATTACACCTGACAAATTAAAATGACAAGGTTAACCCTCTGTAATTTTACACACCATACAAAGTTACCTAGCTATAAAAAACAAAACAAAACAAAAAATAAGTTCCAACACTATTACCCTACCTTTACTAAAATTGAATACAGTAAAATGTAATTTTAAAAAAAATATAACAGTCACTAACCACACTCACTAAAACTATCATATTTAGGAAAAAAAATTCTATGATTGCGCAGAGGTAATAATGAAAAAAAGTATTGGCTTAACTAAATAAAACTGTTCTTCACACCTTACAAGTGTGAATTGATGTTCTTGTAGTGTTAAATCCACAGAAAGCAGCTTCTCTGCCCTTCATTTTTGCTTTTTTTTCTCCAGACATATCAGGTATTTTCTTTTTTTCTGCAACTATTCTGTCAGCAGATACTTAGTGCATTGCCAAGATATGTTGTGCTTTCAGTGTAGGGCATGCATTTGTATATGTTCTAATACAAATTGTGCATATTATGCTCAGGTTTGTGTTTAATGTCTTCACGATAAATTTCCTTCCTAGGATAATATAGTTAAAGTTGCAGTTCTTTGTGTAAGTGTATTTATATAGAATTTAGTTGAAATCGTTGCTGGTAGATGAATTAATCCATTATCTGACAGGAACTCTCCATCCAGCAGAGGCCACTGTAGACTCACCAACGCAGCTTCAGTGTCTTCTAAATGACACCAGTAGATGGAGCACATATATCATTCTAGGCCTCAGACTGTGTTTTATATTTTTTAGATTCACAGTCACCAATGAAGCATAGGAACACTTGTTTTGATGCTATATAAAGTACTTTAGCATCAATTGATATCCCAAACTCCTACGAGCACAGGAAGATGTGCCTCCACTGTTGTATGAGCAGACAAAAGGAGAAACCCACCAGCAGCACCAAGATGACAGTAATAATAGCATCAGCCTACACCCCCAAATCTAAATTTCAGCCTGATCAGAGCTGCAGCTGAGCAACTGACTCTTGAGATAAAACATTCAGCTCCCTGCTTATTATTTGAGAGTGCAATTCCACTGTGTCAGATCTCTGAGACATGTCTTTCTCTGAACTTTCCAGCACAATAGAGCAGTCTAGCATTACGACTGGACTATAAAGATTTGACCTTGCTGTTTACAGGGTGACATCTGAGAGTGACTGTCGAGTGTCTGAAGGTGGATGTATGTAGACATGTCTACATACCAAGAGTTCAAGGGTTACTGTAGAAAGTCAGAGGATTACGTAACAGCCACTGTCCTCTGCCTGACCACAATAACCACATTCTTCATTACTACAGTCTGTCATTACACATGCAGGACTCAAGTGTGCTTTTCAGGGACAAACACAGCTGACCTTCACTGACCTTCTCTATAATGCTATAAACACACATCTAAAGGGTATTGTTCATACAGATTGAGACACTGTGCTTCGATTTCTGCATTTTATCAGCCCTTTATAGTTTTTGTATCAGTGCAGCCCCCATGTTCTCACATGTAAGAGTACTTCAGAGGTGACCTGGCTGTCTCTTTTGCTGGCTCACAACCAAGCCTGTCATGTGACTGCGCTGCACACTTCCCAATCTTTCTCCCAGTATGGTAACCTTCCCCTGCTAAAATTAGAGAGCCCTCTACTGAGACATTTTGGAATGTGACTATCCTGTACCCATCTTGCAGATGATTTTAGATCTCAGTAAAGTACGCAAGGTCTTTATGTTTCATAAAGACCTTTCCTCTCAACTTTGACATCAAACTTTTAATCTGTTCTTTGTGATAATTGTGACATATAGTTGGAGCTTTTAAAACATATGCCATCGCCAGTCTTTTAGTTTCTGTTTTGAATGAATTGTGTTTGTGTATATTTCCTGTAGCATAGCCAACACTATTTGTAAGTTAAACATAATCAAATCTTTTAGAATTATAACATGACATTTCATTATACTTTTCAATATATAATGAATTGTAAATTCGAGATTCTTTTGTTGATCAGGTATATCGATATATATATTCATATGTGAAAATCTCTGTATGTTTTATACAGATTTACAGACAATTTGACAGTGAATACTTTTTAAAGGATGCTTTTTCAACCCAGTTTATATGTATAACATTGTGTAGACCTGATAATGTGAGGTTACAGTCTTTACATTTTACACTGTCTTACTAACTTGTTCCATGTTCTAGATCCATTTCTAATTACAATTATTGTTAATATTCATATTATTACATTAACAACATGCAGACTTATGCCATAGTCTATTCATTATTATCTTCATTATTAAGCAACTATTATGGCTGCTGTGTCATACTTCAAGACAGGTGACAAATTAAGGTTAAACCAACATAAAGTGTCTCAGTTGAACAGCTTCAGTGCATCTTGGCATTGATTCTACAAGTCTCAGGAATCTGCTGGAGGGATGATGTCCTATTCTTCCAAATGAGCTTTCCTTGTTTGGTGGAGAGCAGTGTCTAATATATTGGTCCACAATCTCCCATAAGTGTTCGGCTAAGTTGTGATCTGGTGACTATGATGCCATAGCATTTCATTCATAGTATGACCCTTGTGCCCTATGGATGGGGTCAATGTCACCCTGGAAGAAACCACTCACATCAAGATTGAAGTGTTACATGACAGTGATCACTCAGGACAACTTTGTATTGATTCCCTTCCTTCTGAGTGGACAAGTGGACCCAAACATTGCCAGCAAATGCCCCTGGCAGCACAACAGAGCCAACGGATCTCGTTACTGTAAGGGTCAAAGGTTCAGGTTTGTTTATTTCATCACCCATTTATATATGCTGGTTCATTTCAGTGGGTTCTCATCTGCTTAATATTAATTACCAAAAGTGTGATGCATTCAGAGATATGGTGGTTCATCGCTTAAAAATTCCTGAGTAGAATCTAACAATAATCGACAAAAAGTAGAATGATTATTCATTACTATTAGTCATTGTCAGCTCTGATCTTGCATAGATGAGTAAATACAGGCTTATGTTCACAAGAAATATGCTTAAGTGAACAAATCCAGCAGATAATTATATCACAATGGACTACGACTTTGTTAATTTAATAAAAAATGTAAAATCCTGAAGGGGGACATCTTCCTCCATGACCCAGGGAAGAAAACAAAGGAGGAATTTTAGCAAACGAGTCATTTTGATCAATGCAAACTTGCTACTTATTAACTATATATTAAAATTGTGGTATTATTTTTGCTTTAACTGCAACTTAAATGTTACATACAGACAGAAATTATATTAACTTTTTTGTTTAAATGGCTTGGTCATTGCTATTTGATTTAGAATTGATGGTTTACTTTATAATAAGTTCATTATTTATCATTGATATTTAAATCCCGGACATAAAAGTAATGTGGAACCGCTTTGGCATTAAAATTTATTTTGATTTACAAAGATTTTATTGATTTTTAAGGTTAGCAAGGCCACTATCATCCAAGAAAAGACTGGAAAACACTGATTATATCTAGTAGTCAGGAGGGGAATTATGCTGTTGGGCTTCTTACCACATTTTGCCCTACTAGTACAGTTTTTGTGAGCAACCACAACATCTTCTAATCTATTGATTGATTCATTCTGTTGTTTGACAACAAAAAACCCCCAACAAAAAACAGTAAGAAAAGACAACCCATGTCAACACTGACTGAGTGTAGGTTGCACTGAAGCACAACAGACAATATGAAAATACAATAACCAACAAAATCCTTGTTTACTGGTTTCCAATAGGCTTTAAAGTTTCCACTATCTCTAAATGTTTGTGAAGGCTAGTGTAAACAGAGCCTCAATATAATCAAAGCTAATAACAATGCTGACTACATTGGCCTCACAGTGTGCTGTCACTAAGAATTGTCCTATTGTTGTGGTGACATTATCATCAATGATAAAAGTAATCCACTGAGTCTTCAGTCCCTCAGATGCTGGGAGTGCATCAAGACTCTTGTGTTCACTCTTGCAGGCAACCATTGGGTACACTTTGCTCGTGGCTGAGACATTTTGAGTCATCAGTAGCAGCTGTAGAAGGTAAATAAACCCAGTGAAGGGTGAGTCAGCTGTCCTCTCTGAATGTCTGACCTCCAGGAACTCACTGGCTCATAAAGCTGAGGGACTGTCTGGTTGTGGGGGGACTTGAGGAATGACATGTCTTTATATCTTAACAGGTTTTACTGCAAGTTTAAAAAAAAAAAAAAAACACAAAATTGAGTTTCGGCTACGGGAGGTTTAATGTATAAACAGTGACCTTCTGCCGGGCACGGAGCGGCGGGTACTGCCGGTACACCGGGGCTGAGAGGAGTTTAACGGCTGTTAGAGTCGGTTCCTCCTCTCGACTCTGTGTGACTCTGACGTAGACACCAGCGTGTCCCGCCGAGGAGGGAGGAAGGGCGGTGCTGCCGCCGCCGCCGACTATATTGCAGAGAACCTCGGAGCGCTTTGCCCCCTCTTTGCTCTGAGTTTCGTCGAGTGTTAACCGCAAAGTGATCCGGGCCGGGGAGACATGGCTGGATATTTGAAAGTCCTCAGCACTCTTTCGAGGTCTGCCGGCGCGGCTTTTTCCAGAAACCCCGCGGTGCTGGCGCCGGCTGCAAATTGCCAGACTTTGCAACAAAGAAACTGTGAGTGAAGAGAGAGATAACCGAGGTCATCCTCAGCATCAATACGTTAAACCGTTAACTGCAGCTAGCTGACTAGTGGCGTTTTCAAACGTAGCCCCGGTTGTGTTTGCTAAGCTAACGTAGTGGCAGTCCAGCATCAAAAATCAGTCAACCTTTACGAAGCCGGTGACGCCGGGCTAACGCAGCTATGCTAGCCAAGTTGCTGCTATTCAACCGGGATGCTGTTAATAGCTTTAATGGTTGTGCGAGCACGGAGGCAGTGATGCTCTAAACGCCTCCCAGTGTTTAAATGGCTGTAATATGGCGGGTCGAGTGCAGGTTGTTTTCATAGACGAGGAAGATGCAAACGTCGAGAGAGAAAGAGGGAGACGAGAGGCCGAAGCAGCGAGCAGACCGAGCCGTCTTTGTCCTCCCCCCCATTCAAACTTTAAGGAGCAGTTGAGGACAGGGTGAAGAAACGCCGTCATAGATATGAATTAAACATGAACACCTCTCAGATGTGAAAATAAAAATAGATGCGACGGGGCTTGTGTACGTGCCGCTTCTCCTCGAAGGACGGCATAAATCCCGGAGAAAAAAAATGACCGAAACTGGCAGCAGATGAATCAAATGGACGATCTGTTTTTAGCTGTCTTTGCGGACATTTTATTGCTCGTCTGTGTGGGCCAGAAAAATATAACCGCTGTCCCATAAAAAATAAATATGTCAAATTAGCTGTCCAAATCCAAATTGATGAGCTGCCGCTTAACTGTCATGTTGTTAGTGAGACAATGACTTGGGAAACTTTTTCCAAGGTCAGCCACCGCATACGAGTCTCCGCTATAGAGAGCAATGGCTGCCGCTGCCAGTGCTCGCTCTGTCCTACATACTGTTTTCCATCTGGGTTACATCCAGACTGCAGCTCAGACCTGCACATTTCACCGCTTCCGACCCTAGAATGTAGACTGTAAAACCCTGTGCGGCTTGTTACTTTTATGGTGCCTCTAAATGTTTGCTAATTTGTGCTGTGTCTTTATAACCAGTGCCAAGAGAGCAATCCAAATCGATTGCCTTTTTTTGTGTGTGATTTAGAGGAGAGACTTAAATGTGAGCTCTGCAGATAGCAAGATTTAGAAACTGAAAATGCAGATCTCTCCCCCCTTCCTGCAAAGCAAATCTAGCATGACCAGACTGTGTTTATCAAGCAGCGGGTCAACTGAAGGGCGCTTTGGCTCAGGTGTGTTTGAATCAACATGTCATTTGAGCTTTGTAGTGTAACTAGATGATGGTGATGGATGGTCATAGCCCAGTAATGTCAAATGTTAAACCAGTGGAGGAGTGTATGAAGTGTAGTCTGTAAAGGCAAGTGGAAAACTGTGAAAGTTTATGAAGCATCCACATGTTCCTTTTATTGAGTCTGTCAGAATGATGTGTTATATAAAGTTGTGAGTCAGGCTTTACGTGCAAGATTGACAGGATTTTTGCCTTATTGCATTGCAAGCTGCATCGCCTTCAGTATCAGCTTTACTGCTCTCCCTTTTACATTTCACACAGCTTGTAAAATTGGCCAACAGGTTTGTTGGATGTCACAAAGATAAGGTGTGACGCTCTCATCAGCCTCCAGCTTTAATCTGTGCACTTCAAACCTCTGCTTTCACCGTGGTTTACTTTTGTGTCTGCAGTTCCTTAAGTGACCCTTTAAGTACAGTCTGCAGTGTAGCCTGCAGCTCAACTCTAGCCGTCTTGTTTACATTGTAAGTCCCGTTTCTAGGTAAAGGATTACAACTAAGGTGGTTTAAGATGTCTGTCTGTGTTGATAGTTAACCAGACAGAATGTCTAATCAATGGCTTTTCCTTTCACCTTGTGAAGGCACTCATTGTTTCAGATTGTCTTCGACAGTTTGCCCTTCATGCATATTGCACAAGTAATGCTGCGCGCATAGCAGCTCACAGTTCAGTTTTAAAATTAGTTGTAAGCACCTTGTGCTGCAGACGGTATTTAGGACCACTAAATACTCAAAGTTGGCACTTATAGCGAGGTCAGATTGCTAGTCTTGCTTACTGATTCTTTCATTAGAGGTTCCCTGGTATGAAGCCATGATTTAATGATTGTGGACAACGTGCAGGCAAATTCATTTCTACCTGATTGAGAAAAGACATTCAAATTTCCCATTTTTGTTATTATGTTGTGATTTCACCTCCAAAACCCAGATGTGCAATTTGCATGGTATCCAAGCACGTTAACAATACTGAACCTCTCTCGAACGCTCTTCATGCTTTTTGTGTTCTTGCACATTATTTTAAATGAAGACAACAGATAGTTTCAATTAAAATACCCATGCCCTCATGCAGTGTTTTAAATTGTAGGATATTTGTCTGTGTATTTCTGCTCATACCTGCCTGTATCTCAGGCTAAAAGGAGTCGTAAATCTTGCAGACATATATGCAGACATATATCTCCAATGTATGTGCAAATGATGTGGCAGGCAGGCCCGCATGACTTTGTTTCAGCTCGCCCTTCAGCGTCCAGTTTGTTGATACGCTCAGAAGTTACATAACCTGCTCAGCTCCCTCCTGCACTCCCCTCCCCCTGCATTGTGATAGGAGAGTTCTGTTTTCGCAGATTTAGGTTTGACGAGTCAGAAACGATGCCGGGGCAGTAGCAGTACCCATGATGCACTGCAGCACTGAGTCGCCTATTCCGAAAGCAGATAGAGAAGAACTAAGTCTGCTTAAAAAAATCATAAAAATCCGGTCCACCTTCTTTTCTTGTCAGGTAGTTATTAATTGTGTCACCTATCTTTGTCATGAACATTGTACATGTAGTAATATAAATGATATTGGTTTAGAATAGCTGATTTCAAGTACAGCTTTTGATGGATTGTGTTCTTTTCTAGTGTCATTACACAGTGATGATAAATAGATCTGCAGATTCTTGTCACAATCAATCGTTGAGCTCATGAAATGTCAGATAGTAATGAAAAATGCCAAACTTCTTAAAGCCCAAGGTTCAGTCTTAATGGCTTTTTTTGTCCAACAAACAGTCCTTCCCCTAAAAATATTCTGGTTAATGGCATATTTCACAAAGAAAGACTGATATGAAAGCACTAATATGGAGAATTTGTGAGTTTTCCAAAAGAATAAATGATCAGTTATCAAAATTGCTGGTTTGTTTTGTTCTTGATAGACTGATTGCTTCAGCTCTAATGATGACATTCCCATCTAAAATTGTCAGCATGGGGAAAAGACTAAAAAGAAGAAATCTAATGAAAGTACTGCTGCTTGTTTCACAGTTTTAGCAATTGTGTCTGCCTTGAAGTAACTACAGCTACTTTAGTGGATGCATTTCAAAGTAACATTGCTGACAAAGTGACTTTCACTTTCCTCTGTCATGTGCTAAAACGGAAAACTCCCTACAAACTGTTCAGTAGTTTTACAAGTGTGTGGTGTCACTGAGCCCCAACAATGGTGATTTAGGCTACCAGCAGAGAAATTCAGAAACGTATGTTGGTTTTCCACAGTGCTGTCACAGATCTAGTTTTTTTCCCCCTCATCTGCATCTGTCTGCATTTTGCTGTTGTGTAACATGATTGTAACATGAAGGTCGCAACTGTCTTCCTATGAGGTTATTTTCAGTGCATGGTCACCAGCGAGTCTCGTGTCATGTTTGAAGCATTGAGCGAGAACACAGCAGGTGCTACCACAGCCTCATTAAAGTCAAACGTCTTCTCAAACTCATGTTTTTGAGTTGTAGTAATTTTATCTATAGGGACTTGTACATTAAAAAAAAAAACTGGTTGTATAACATTTCCAGCAGGCACCTAATGTTTGCTTGCATTACTCTGGGAAGACTTTGGTAGCAGTGGGGGAGCATTAACTTGCCTGGGAAATCTGAGACTCACTTGATCCTCTGCACCTCCCCCTGTACTTTTCTATTCAGTGAAATTGTCCTGCTGGCAGGACTCTCACACACTGAGCAGACTGAGTGCAGATATGATTAGAGATACTAATCCACGTTGATCCTGGTGAAAGGCAAAGGAGTTAAGAGACCGTCTTAAAAAGTCAACTGTGGGGTGGAAATAAAGTAGCCTGTGTGTTTGGTATGATAATTGAACGCATTTAAAAAATACATCTTTTTTTTTTTTTTAAACATAAAATATTGCATTCATAAAGCTTCTTTTTTATTCTGTAATTATGGTTTTTGGAGTATAAACTGGGGCTGTGTAAAAAAAAGAGTAGAACCAACAATCATTTTTAGCAAAGACATAATTGTGTACTGTGAATTGGGATTTTCTGATCGGCCAAATGCGAGTTCCAACTATAGATGAAATATTTTCAGCAACTGGCACAGCAGTGAACAGGGTTGAATTAAGCCGGCACTGATTCGTTGCACATGATATGCAGCAGCAGATTCAGGCTGTTACGCTGACGGGCAGTAATGCATCAAGACACACTGTAAAGCACCAGCAAATGCAGGAGAGAAAGACTGCTGGCTGAAAGGCATGAATGTTAATGATTATATGTTTGAAATCATTTAGTTATTAAAAGGGCTGCAAGGTGGCGCAGTTGGTAGCACTGTTGCCTCGCAGCAAGAAGGTTGCTGGCTCGCATCCCAGTGGGGGCACCGGGATCTTTCTGCGTGGAGTTTACATGTTCTTCCTCCCACAAGCTCCAAAAAGATGTTGAAGTTAATTGATTGGTGTGAATGTGAGTGTGCTTGGTTGTCTGCCTCTAAGTGTAGCCCTGTGATAGACTGGTGACCTGTCCAGGGTGTTGTCTGCCTTCGCTCTAAGTCAGCTGGGATAGACTCCACCCCCCCCGTGACCCTAATGAGGATTAAGCGGTGTATAGATAATGGATGGATGGATGGATGGATGGATAGTTATTAAGATTGTCCACTAACTTTTGGTCATTTGGTGTGACATGCTAGCACCCGCTGGACTGGTTAAACGATTCCTGGGGTATTAAAAGGCAAGTAATGGCAAGAAGTCCTGAGTGGAGCGGAAACAAATAGTTGATTTATGACTCAATCTACAGATAGTCAATTGTTTCTGTAATTTTTGAAGCAAACACATAGTTTCAAAGGTGGATTTGGTGCTTTTTACCATATAACAGTCAACCTAAAATCCCTGTGATGTAGACGGTTGGTCAGATCAGTTTGTTACCTTGGGCTGCAAATTCCAGGATCTGGGATTCTAGGATCAACATATTTTCCCGTCTTTATAAATGTCGCTCAGCGGTCTCACCAGTTTTCCGTAAACCCCTTTTTGTTTGCATGACTGGCAGATGCCGACAAACGCATCAAAGTGGCCCAGCCGGTGGTGGAGATGGACGGAGATGAGATGACCAGGATCATCTGGGAGTTCATCAAAGAGAAGGTAATACGGGAAGGGCATCCAGGGGTGGAAGGGTAAATGCACAAACACTGGTGTGAGTCTCAGAAGAGGGAAAAGCCCGGGCTGTCTGACTTGCCTATTTTTATACGCAGACTGACACGTGGATGTGTGGGAAGGACTACGTGGTGGATTATGGATGTATGATGTCGGGGAGGGGCTTTAGTGATGTTTCATTCAGTCACTGGCTGATTGCCTCTGGAGAGAGCAGATGTTGTTGGCTGCAGAAGAAAACGCATTGAAGCAGGGGTGTCGATCCCTGAACAAACTAATAATGACTTCTGTTGTCTTAACAATCTCACTGATCTCAGATTGCACTGAATGCAAGATATATATTTGTACTCGTTGAGGGAAAATGTGTGAAAAACAGAAGAACAGTGCACTCATGTAGTTGGACTAAGTTGTAGATGCTAATTTTTGTTTTGTGTTTGTATTTATTTTTTTTGGTTCTATAGCTTATCCTGTCCAATGTTGATGTTGAGCTGAAGTATTATGACCTGGGTCTGCCATACCGCGACCAGACTGATGACCAAGTCACCATCGACTCTGCCCTGGCTACTAAGAAATACCACGTGGCGGTTAAGTGTGCCACCATCACACCTGACGAAGCCAGAGTTGAAGGTCTTTACCAAGTCTCTGAGCAATATACATGTCTAATGTCAGAGCAGTTTACACTTACTCATTGCCTCGCTGATGGAATGGCTTTAGTATTTACCACCTGTCCAATTTTGGGAAATGCAGTTTAGGGGTCAACAGAGCTGTGTATCTGTCTTACAGTAGATGCTAACATTATATATAGAGTAGGATAAATGGTTTGAACTTTTGCAGAGCTGCAATTAACTCATCCAGTAGTTTTATGGTTAAGTGTGCAAAATTGCCATGTCTGCAGTTCAATTCCTTGTTGTATGTTGTACCTCTCATCTGCAAAATGGTGAAGACAAAATTCCCAAAATTCAAAAATAAAGCTGTAATTGAGTATTAAATTAGTTTCTTCTTGGGGCTCATTGCTCTATTTGCCCAAATACAAAGACAGAGGTGGATTAATGTTAATAACTACAACTCTGATTCACTCTAAACATATATTTAAACAGTTAAACACTCATTTTCCTTCTGTAACCTGCTGCCTTTGTTTAAATGCATGTGTGTTTTATTTTAAGTACTTTGAGAGCAAAGAAAACACTTGAGTCAAATTCCTTTAATGTGTTTGCATACTTGACCAATAGAGCTGATTTGGATTTTCACAAAGGCAAATATTCACACAGCAAGGAAAAGGCTATGTATTTATAATGGAATATATAGTATTAAAAAATGGTCTTGTGGGTAAGCAGAGGTACTTAAAAAGCAATAGTAGGGTCTGTGGATTGCCACGCAAGACTGATGGCGACACATCAGGAAGCGAGGCTGATTAGACAATTTGCCGCTCTACAATGTTTGTTAAGTGGAATTGATGAATTTAAAACAGTTGAATTAATAAACCTTGCTTTGATAAGAAACAGATTGCTTTATACAGAGACATGACAAAATAAAATGTCAAACATCTCCCGTTTCGCTTTGTGTACCTATTTGCATTTAATTTTCCAGTATTTAAAATGCAGGAGGACAGAACATTAGGAGGACAGAACTGCAATTAAATGGTTTATTAATGCACTGGTGTTGTGGGCAAATTCCCTTAATTGTGAAAATAATTGCCAACAGTTGTATTTACATATGAATGCCGGTTTTGTTTTGTTTTTTTAAACCTGTAACACTGAATTTTCAGAATCATTTGACTCGTGTTGTTTGAAGTTGTGGTGTGTTTCTCCTGTATTCCTAAACTTTTCTGTTTTTAAACGTAGAGTTCAGCCTGAAGAAGATGTGGAAGAGCCCCAACGGAACCATCAGGAACATCCTGGGCGGCACCGTCTTCCGTGAGCCAATCATCTGCAAGAACATTCCCAGGCTGGTTCCAGGCTGGACGCAGCCCATCACCATCGGCAGACACGCCTTTGGTGATCAGGTGAGTTTATAACAGTGATGGTCCTTTCACATTTGGAACCCAAAGCTAGAACAAAACAAGGAGTTTCAAGATAAGTGTAAAATGTATTCAGGTTAGTAAAGCGTTCTGTGTTTCTTTTACAGTATAGAGCAACAGACTTCGTCGTGAATCAGCCCGGCAAATTCAAGATCATCTTCTCACCTGCTGATGGTAGTGCAGGCAAGGAATGGGAGGTTTATGACTTTCCTGCTGGTGGCTGTGGAATGGGCATGTACAACACAGATGAGGTGAGCAAATACTACTTATAGGATACTTTTGGTGAGGTTCTATATTTACGTTAATATCAACAAATCCCATAAAGGGACTAACGGCAGCAACAGTCTGCTGAGGCTTCAAGTCACTTCATACTTACAGAAGGAGCTTTAGTAACTGTGTTTGTTGGGGCCAATAGTACTTTAATGTGCAATGTACTCCAAATCTCATCACAGTGAAGAACTGTCACCCAGTGCAACAGTGGGTGTGTTTCCATTAAAAAATGTTCATGGAAACAGTGAAATAAAAAAAGTCCTCAATTTCACACAGAGTTTTCACCTTTGTTGAGGTTGTTTTGACTTTAAAATAAAGAAATTGATGCGCACCATGGGAATTGCAAACACCTTTTCCCAGTTATGGCCAATATCAGCTGACATAAAAGAATAAATCCCCAACTAAACAAAGTTCTTGAAGACCTCTGCCATTTTTCTATTTTGTGTGGCCAAGCATCTTTTGTTGTTTTATGTCTTGAGATTTTTTGACAGCTGGCGAACAGCTGGTTTTGTTTCCGGGGTTGTGACCTTTTCTTGCTTTACTCATTTTATTGCATATAGTATATTATTGTATTATACATTTTATACTATATATTGCATTATATGGAAAACAGCTACTGTGGTTAATTAACAATCAGACATTTATTGACATCCGCTGTCCTCTATAAATGTCTTTTAGTTTCAGTTGTGTCTTAAAAACTGCAGTTATGATTAAAAAAAAAAAAAAAAAGGTTCTGCATATATGTATAAGTTGTCATATTTAAATCCTGGTTAATTGTTTTTTTCTTAAAGCATGCATTAATTCAGCACTGAGAAATACAGAAAGTTTACAGTATTTGCTGAAATCTGAGCCATAATTCCAGTTTAACTGTCAGGATGGTTATCCTTGGTATTACAGTTCTGCGTATTTTTAACTTCATGCTGAAAGAAATCTGACATTCTTCTTCCATTTTCCCTAAGGTGCTTTTTAGAAATGACACGGCAGTCATTCTAGCAGACTAACCTTATTTTAACCTGCTTCGCTACTCTTTTGTTTACCTTCATCAGCAGTCTGTTTGATTTATCAACATCAGAGGTCATAGTAGATGACTTTCAGTGTGTCAGGGGGAAGGTTGTTAACCGCTGTACTACTGATAAAACCTACAGCAAGTCGTAAAATGTTTCTCTTTTTCCCCCCTTTTCATCAGTCTATTACAGGCTTTGCACACAGCTGCTTCCAGTATGCTATTGGCAAGAAGTGGCCCCTGTATATGAGCACAAAGAACACCATTCTGAAAGCTTATGATGGCAGATTTAAAGACATCTTCCAGGAGATCTTTGAAAAGTAAGTGTCTACTGTCTTTGTGTTTGGTGTTTCACTTTCTTTGTGCACACATATGAATAATTCTTAAACTACCCCTTTGCTCAAAAGAGCTTTAATTAACATGTGTTTTGTGCATCCTGCAGGAATTACAAGCCAGAGTTTGACAAACTGAAGATCTGGTATGAGCACAGGCTTATTGATGATATGGTCGCACAAGTGCTGAAATCTTCTGGAGCCTTTGTGTGGGCTTGCAAGAACTATGATGGAGACGTTCAGTCTGATATTCTTGCACAGGGTGAGATATTTAAAAAAACAACAACACTTCTGCCTCTTCTTCGGAAATTATGCTGTTATGAAATACTGAAATCTATAACCGTTCATGGTGCTTGCCAGCTTTTGGGCTGATGTGGGTTGCACTAAAGAAGGATTTTGCGTTTCCCGGTTTAGGCTTTGGTTCTCTGGGACTGATGACATCGGTTCTTGTGTGCCCTGACGGCAAGACCATTGAGGCTGAGGCAGCCCACGGCACTGTGACCAGGCACTATCGTGAGCACCAGAAGGTTAGTAACTATCCGTCTTTGTCTGTCTGTATAGCATATCATTTCAGCTGGGAAAGGAAACAGAAAATGTGTGAAGACAAGTGATCTTCTTGCAAGTAGACTGAGTGATGTGTGGAGCTATACTGCCACCGTGTGTTGACAATTGAGTATGACAAGTAGGCATACATGCCATACTAGCAAATAGTTGATGCTGGACATGATCATTTAAATAGTTGTCTAGTACTTAAGCACATCATCATTTTTTCTCAACTCTGCTTTCAGGGAAGGCCGACCAGCACCAACCCCATCGCCAGTATTTTTGCCTGGACCAGAGGCCTGGAGCACCGAGGCAAACTTGATGGCAACCCTGACCTTATCAAGTAAGAGATATAAAACATTTCAGGAAATATAATATCCCTAATGTGAAATGTGGCTTTTTAAAAAAACACATTTCTTGATTATTCTGCAGGTTCTCCCAGACTCTGGAGAGGGTGTGTGTTGAGACTGTTGAGAGTGGCACCATGACCAAGGACCTCGCAGGCTGCATCCATGGCTTGCCCAAGTAAGTTGATTTCCATGTTGATACCTTAGTTTACAGTGTTTGCTTACTAAAATGTACGCTCGGAACCTTTCCATTAGATATACTGTGGCTGGCAGCAGCACACTGGAAATACTTTTTTATATCTACAGAGTGTTGTGCAGCATTAGTGTCCATTACAGCACTCTCTTCGTTTGAGTGGAGTCGTCAGTGCATCAAATAGCAAACCTAAATGTATTGCAGTGTGCTGCATGCTTACATAATTAACATCTAGTACCTGGGCGGCTTCTGAACTTGTAAGGAAGGGCTTGACCTTCACATCAGCAGAGTAGAAGTTTTAGAAGTAAAACTAGGAAGTCATTAGAAAACAATGTGACACCAACGTATCATTTAATATACAAAGGGAGAATTGGATTTAAAGTAGAATCAAGACTTCTACTTAATTTAAATAATCTCTAACTATTTCAGTGATTGTCATTTCTGCTTAAAAATGACAAATATGTCATAATTTAAGTATCCTGACTGTGAGAAGTTTCGACTGCTGTTTCTCTGTTTTCATATCTTTCGGTTCTGGACTGTTGGTTGTGCAAAACAAATCATTTGAATATGTCATCTTGAGTTCTGGGGAAAATGTGACATCCGTTTTTCACCACTGGCTAACATTTTATAAAGCAAATAATTTGAGAAAATAATTTGCAGATTAATCAATCATACAAAAACTCATTAGTCGCAGCCCCAATTTGAAGTAGGGATCCATTTAGTCCACGGAGCATCTTTATGTTTTGGGACATTAAGCCTATAATGGCACCCAGAAAATGAACAAGGTTTTGGTGCTCTCACTGTCAGATTTCCTTATTTTAACTTTCAATAAATTCATCGATTAAAACCACCACTGTTGGTCTGAAACGTTGGCACAAGACAGGATATTATTTGCTCTGATTCTGACCTGCCAGCATGTAATACAAGTTGGGGACTTTGTGGTAAACGTGCCCCCATTTTTGGGAATGTTTGAGGAGTTTCAGACATCTGCTGGGAAAAAAAAAAAAGAAAGTGTTTTTGTTTCTGCTCGTTTCCCAGCAGGTTGTCGTAAACATGTAACTGATTTCAATTAAGTTGGGTGGAAAGTAAGAAAAAAATCTGTTTTACATGCAAATCAGAATGTGGATCGAGGAGATTTTAAAAGATTCTTAAATTAGACATTAAAAGGGCATTTTGATTTAGAGTGAATTTTTCTCACTTCTAATGAACATTCAAATGAACAAATTGCAGGATTGTCAGTCTCGATTCAGGGACAAATGAAAGGTTTTGTAAACATTTAAGGATTGTGTAGCCCTGTTGGAGGTATGTGCTATCTTGTTTACCCACCCTTTTCTCCACATGTTTGGTGAATGTCTCCTACTTGATCGGGTTGGCACGTTACCTCGAACACATCTTTGAGGCTTTATCATCCATGAGGCGTTGCAGTTTACACATCTTCCTATGAATGGATTGTATTTTTGTCCTTTAAGGGCACAATTTTCTGAAAACTTGAGATGTGTAAATACAGTAATGTTAAAACTCCCGTGTAGTTCGAACTCATAGCCATTTAAGTTTATCGTGTGTTCTGCCCTTTCTAATGTTAAGCAATACTTTGTTGTTGATGCTAAAAAACTAACAATAGAAATTGATTCTGAACAATAAGAGTAAAAATATTCTGTTTTTGTGTTTTTATGGTGTGGTTTCCTAAAGCGTTGAACGCTGTTGAATTTTCTGATCTGCTCTGTCCTGCCGTACCTTTTCAGTTGCAAGCTGAACGAGCACTACGTCAATACCACAGACTTCCTCGACGCCATCAAGACAAATCTGGATAAAGCCCTCGGCAAGTGAAGGACTTGAAAGATTATAATAAGCCTGGAGATGGCAATGTCACTCTTCTGTTTTTGTACCTCATTTTTAACTTAAAAGGTCAATAAATCCACTTGCATTTGTTTAGAAGGAGAAAAAAAAGTACTGTCTATAGGATTATGTAGTGTTCTATTAGGTTATGAAATAGTTGAGAGTTGTCCTACCACCTGATGCCCCTCTAACTATCTGTCCCATTATTTGCAGGGTTTTATTTTTGTAATGTGAAGTACTGTATTCAATACTGTGTAATGCCTTGGGCAAGACAGAAGTCCGTGTCAAACATATTTGCCAATAAATCTCGTTTGACCCATTATCTGTATTTTATGTTGTCGTTATTCTAAGAGAAATAAAAGTTCAACAGTGTTAAAGGTAAATAAATTTATTATCTTACAGTATTGTCTGGTACACAACATTGTACATACAATTCTATCCACATTATCTCCACACTAATGTCTAATACAGAAAGCCATTGAAGCCGAACATCTTCCCCTTTTTGTATCATCACTAAAATAGTGACAGAGTGAACACAGAAGCTGAAAAACTCACAAAAATGAGCATTTTTTTATTTTAAATGCGCTATATCAACATTGCAAATGGATACCTTGTTTGCAGGTTACAAGTTTGAAAAGCTAAGCACTGGGAAACTGAATATATTGAGCATTTCCAAATCATTTTCCACAAGGTCCATGGCCCTGTCACATGTTGGGAGGTTGTCGTTCATCACTTGAGACCAGTGTACAGCATGATGGATGGCATGCTCTCCCAGACACACTGGGGCACTTAATATTTCTGTCCGAGTTTTTTGGGACAATTCTTGTTGAGATTCATCCATAAAAAAAAAAAGAGAAAAAAAAAGAAAAAACAACTGCAATACGAATGCAGGGTTTGTATTGCTTTTGAAAAATGCTGCAGTCTCGTCTTGTGAAGGCTTGGATGGGGGGGAAAATGGTGAGGTTTTGTTGAAAGAGATGCTGCACCACAGTCTGTTCTCTGTGGTAATCTTTTGAAGAGATCTACAGATGGGTGGGAGGGGAACCTGAATGTAATTTCACGAGGTCTGCGATTGGACCCTAAGAAATCCAATGTCCCAGCTCAACACAACAGCAAGGAAAAAGAGACTGACGAAGCCCGTAGATGCAAGATCTGATCCAATTCTTTGGTAAAGGGGTCCTACCATTAAAGAGGGTGTTTTCATTTCTTTTCATTAGCGTCTTAAAACATTCCACAGAAACAGTTACATTCATAGACTAGAGATCAATACAGGGTGACGCTTGTTAATGCAGAAATGTAAAAAGTAGACACTGTGGTCCTCAGTGCAACGCACTGATTACAGTACCAGCCAACGCATAGGTGGACTGATACATTCTGTACAATAATATACAACAAAACACAGATTGCAAATCCAGTCATTTTGCAGACCTTGACTTTAATTTATCACAGTATAAATGAAAGTGAATCGTTGACCTCTGCAATGTGATTAGCTTTGGCAAGTGAAATGAACAGCAACACTTGTTCCCTTCTTCAACCGTTCACATTGGTTTACCCCAGCACACTGTGAGACACCGGGATTGTCTGAATGAGCAAGTGCAGTATATAACCGTCATGTATGCGCTAAACGTGTGCTTATCAAATTGGGCTCAGATGATGTACTTGTTGTAAAGCTACTGACAACATATACAAATTTATATAGTATTTTATTTTAACTTAAATGATCCTATTTTAGACTGTTCATTTTTTTTTTCAAATATATTTAATCTGTAAATTTGCAATGCTTTAGAGATGAAAAATATGGAATTAGATAAAAAAGTATACATTTTCAAATTTTGTAGCATTTCGACTGATTCCAGTGCATATTGATGTGCAGTTTGCTGGGCTTTCTCTACGTCCTTGAAGAACCCAAGCACTATGCCTTTGACAGCAAAAAAAAAACTAAAAATAATAATAATAATAATAAAAAAAAAAACAATCCTGTTTTTATTAGTTCACACTTATATTCAATTTGGGGTCATTTTAATAATTCATGCAGTGCTGAAGCGCCCTGCGCCCTTCCCATAGGTGCTGTAATACTCCATTTGAGATAGTTTAGCAATGTCTGGCGTGTTGTTGTTGTTAGCTCGGTTTTCTCGCTCACTGAATTCAAAGCTCTCCTCTTCGTAGTCCTCCTGGCCTTCTGTCTCTTGGGGGGGCTCTGAAGAAGGAAGCAGAGACACAAACATGATCCCACTTTGTCCTCAATAGCACACGCATGCAGATCTCTTCCTAAAGACATATGGCCACGTTGAGGACAGCCAGTAGATCGCCCCTCCTCGGTATCAGTCTCCACTGATAGAGACAGGCATGTCTAATCCAGGCAGTGCTATATTTACTAAACACACGGAGAGGGAGTGACAGAAACATCAAAATACTTGGCCACTAGATTACAGTACATGCTGAGTCAAAGTGCATTAGGGACAGACTGAGTGACAATAATGCGACATGAAGCCCTCCGAGCAGTCCCACTGGGAAACTTGCCACACAAAACCCATCAACAATTCGGTTTTTTAAAGCAGAGAGCGTAATTAAGGACGACCGATGAGCCCGCTCACCTTGTCCGTCTATCGAGGCGTCCATGATGCCGTGTTTGACCTTCATGTGTCGGCTGAGGTTGCCCTTCAGGTTGAACTTGCTGGTGCAGTAAGGGCACTTGAAGGGCTTGCTGCCAGCGTGGAGATGCATGTGTCCGAGGAGGTTGTACATTCTGTTGAACGATTTTCCGCACACCTGAGAGACAAGAGCACAATAGTCAGCGTCCCTCCGCGCTCCATCACAGCGGGACGCAGTTCGACTTTAATTAAAAACTCCACTTTCTTTACCCACCTTGCATTTGAAAGGCTTGACCGGCAGGTGGACAATCATGTGCGTTTTCAGGGTCTGCTTCTGGACAAAGGTCTTGAAGCAGACGTGGCACTGGAAGGGCCTCACACTGGCATGGATCAACATGTGTCTCTTCAGGTTGGCAGACAGGGTGAACTCTCTGGCACAGACATCACACTTGAATTCTTTCATACCCTGGAGAAACAAAAAAAAAGTGTTTGGGTCCTTTTAATTAATTTGGCTAAATATATGGTTTAGAGGAAAAATAAATAATGAGTCATCGCGAGGAAACACACAAGGAGCTCACATGTGTGCCTGTGTTTGAGCATTTGCAATCTGGCTTTTGATCCTACTCTTGAAGCCTGACGAAGAAGACTATCAATGGAAAGAATAAACTTTTTTTTTTTTTTTTTTTACAATTGCATCGATGTCCAA